>NW_027498139.1:0-132577 GCF_021521415.1 Bidens hawaiensis
CTCGTGTACTACCCCCCCTGGCAATACTGGCAAAATTTCGAACGATCCACGAGTGGCGTGAGGGCATAATTATTGATCCGATTCTTTCTTAGGGTCATAAATAATGTATGGCAGTCTCTTAGACCTAATTTATGATCCGATTCAGCGGTTCGACCCATACTCAGCTTTTCCTCCGGCTCGTGTACTACCCTATTTGGCAATACTGACAAAATTTCGAACGGGCCACGGGGTGGTGTGAGGGCTTAATTATTGATCTGATTCTTTCTTAGGGTCATAAATATTGTATGGCAGTCTACTAGACCGAATTTAGGATCCGATTCAGTGGTTCGACCCATACGCCCTTTTCCTCCGGCTCGGCAATACTACTAATATTTCGAACGGGCCACCGTGTGACGTGAGGGCATAATTATTTATCCGATTCTTTTCTTTGGGTCATAAAATATTGTATGGCAGTCTCCTAGACCAAATTTATATTCCGATTCAGTGGTTCGACCCATACTCAGTTTTTCCTCCGGCTCGTGTACTACCCACTTTGGCAATACTGGAAAATTTTCGAACTGGCCATGGGGTGGCGTGAGGGCATAATTATTAACCCGATTATTTTTTAGGGTCATCAAATATTGTATTGCACTCTCCTAGACCGAATTTATAATCCGATTCAATGGTTCGACCCATACGCAGTTTTTCCTCCGGTTCGTGTACTTCCCCCTTTGGCAATACGGGCAAAATTTCGAACGGGCCACGTGGTGGCGTGAGGGCATAAATATTGATCTGATTCTTTCTTAGGGTCATAAAATATTGTATGGCAATCTCTTAGACCGAATTTTTGATCCGATTCAGTGGTTCGACCTGTACGCAGTTTTTCCTCCGGCTCGGCAATACGACCAAAATTTCGAACGGGCCACAGGTATCTCGGGGCTAGTTTACCAGTCTTTCCAAATCTTATAACACCCTTCCATGGCGATACTTTTAAAAATACCTTATCACCTATTTCAAAAGATAACGGTTTTCTGCGAACATCGGCATAACTCTTTTGTCGGTCACGGGCAGCTTTCAATTTTTGTTTAATCTGGTGAATTTTATCGGTGGTTTCCTGAATTAAATCAGATCTTGAAATTTGAGTATCACCCACTTCTGTCCAACATAGTGGTGATCTACATTTTCGCCCGTATAGAGCTTCATAAGGTGCTGCTTGTATACTACTGTGATAACTGTTATTGTAAGAGAATTCAATGAGCGGGAGGTGTTGATCCCAATTCCCTTTGAAGTCCAGTACACAAGCACGAAGTAAATCTTCTAAAGTTTGGATGGTTCGTTGGGATTGACCATCGGTTTGGGGATGGTAAGCCGTACTTAGGTCGACTCGGGTTCCCAAAGCTTCTTGTACTGCTTGCCAGAAATGTGAAGTAAAGTGACTGTCTCGATCGGAAATAATCGAAAGAGGTACTCCGTGTCGAGATACTATTTCATCGATGTAAATTTGAGCGAGTTTTTCGGTGGTGTAGTTGTTACGGATGGGAATAAAGTGTGCGGATTTGGTTAATCGGTCCACAATTACCCAAATTGCGTTGTGTCCTCGAGAGGTTTTAGGAAGGTGTGTCACAAAGTCCATGGTAATTTGTTCCCATTTCCATTGTGGGATTCCGGGTTGTTGTAACATTCCCGAAGGTTTTTGATATTCCGCCTTTACCCTTGCACATGTTGCACATTTACTTACATACACGGCTATATCCTTTTTCATACCAGGCCACCAGTAAAATTCTTTAACATCCTTATACATCTTATCAGCACCTGGATGAATAGAATATTTGGATTTGTGTGCTTCATCAAGTATCAGCTTTCGGAGTTTATGAAGTGTTGGAATCCAGACCCGGTTTTTGTAATAATATACTTCATCAATTTTCTTCTCAAAATTCTTTTCATTTCCATGTAGTTCTTCTTTTTCTAGCTGATCTACCTTCAAGGCCTCATCTTGTGCAACGCGAACTTGTTCGATTAGGCTACTTTGAACAATCATTCCGAGTGCTCGTACCCTTAATGGTCTGATTCTGTCTTTTCGGCTTAAAGCATCAGCTACTACGTTAGCCTTACCCGGATGGTATTTAATCTCACAATCATAATCATTTAACAGTTCTACCCATCTCCTTTGTCTCATGTTTAGCTCTTTCTGATCGAATATGTGTTGTAGGCTTTTGTGATCAGTATAGATGGTACATTTAGTGCCATACAAGTAATGTCTCCAAATCTTCAATGCAAAGATAACTGCTCCCAATTCCAAATCATGGGTTGTATAATTCTTTTCATGTACTTTTAATTGTCGGGAAGCATATGCTATTACTTTCTTTCTTTGCATCAGTACGCATCCTAAACCTTTACGAGATGCGTCACAGTATACCACCAATTCATCAGTTCCATCTGGAAGGCTTAATATTGGAGCCTCACATAACTTCTGTTTTAACGTTTGGAAGGCCATTTCTTGTTCTTCTCCCCATTCATATGCTCGATCTTTTTGAGTTAGGAGGGTTAGAGGTTGTGCAATACTTGAAAAGTTTTCAATGAATCTTCTATAATACCCGGCTAGTCCTAAGAATTGACGAATTTCTCTTGGTGACTTAGGCACTTGCCAATTCTTAATGGCCTCAATTTTACTTGGGTCTACTTGGATTCCTTGATGGTTCACAATGTGTCCCAAAAACTGTACTTCTTGTAGCCAAAACTCACATTTGGACAACTTTGCGTATAACTTCTCTTGCCTCAATAATTTTAAGATTTCCCGCAAATGTTGTTCGTGTTCCTCCTTACTTCTCGAATATATCAAAATGTCATCGATAAACACTATCACAAACTTGTCAAGGTACGGTTTGCAAATTCGGTTCATGAGGTCCATAAACACTGCAGGTGCATTTGTCAACCCAAACGGCATAACCAAAAATTCATAGTGACCATACCGAGTTCGGAAAGCTGTTTTTGGTACGTCTTCTTCCTAAATTCTTACTTGATGATAACCAGATCTAAGATCAATTTTTGAAAAATACTTCGCACCTTGGAGTTGATCAAACAAGTCATCAATTCGAGGTAAGGGGTATCTATTCTTTATAGTCACTTTATTCAATTCCCGGTAATCAATACACATTCGAAAACTCCCATCTTTCTTATTTACAAACAACACTGGTGCTCCCCACGGTGAGTAACTAGGGCGAATAAAACCCCTGTCCAGTAATTCTTGTAACTGGTTGGACAGTTCTTGCATTTCAGAAGGCGCAAGTCTATAAGGTGCCTTAGCAATGGGTGCTGCTCCCGGTATCAAGTCAATACGGAATTCAACCTGTCGGGTCGGTGGTAAACCAGGCAACTCATCGGGGAATACATCTGAATACTCGTGTACCACTAGGATGTCTTCCATTCGTTTTTCATCGGGTTCCTTAACTGTTACACTCGCCAAGTATAAAGTACAACCTTGGCGTAAATATCTCAATGCCATAAGTTGAGATATGAGAGGCAGTACCGTACCAGATTTCTCACCTTGAACAACCATAGCTTCATCATTCGAAAGAGGTATCCTAACGGTCTTATCCTTATAGACAATTTCAGCTTTATACTTAGATAGCCAGTCCATACCGACTATAACATCGAAACTTCCCAATTCTACTGGAAGTAAATCAATAAGGAATGGGTGGTCGTTTAGGATAAGGGAACAGTCTCGGACTACTCGGTTAACAAGTATAGACTTACCGTTAGCGAGTTCTATAGTATATGGTTTTGTTAGTTCACTAACCGGCATATTTTCTAAAGGTAAGAAATTAACAGATACGAAACTTCTATCGGCGCCCGTATCAAATAAAACTGAAGCATACTGACCCGAAACTAAGAATGTACCTGTCACCACATTCGGATCATGACGCGCTTCACCCGGTCCTAATACAAACGCGCGTCCCTTAGCTGCATTGGAGGTTGATGCTTGTGCTTGGTTCTGCCTTCTCACTGCACCCGGGTTCAAATTGGGGCAGTATCTCCGAAAGTGTTCCGTACTGCCACATTCATAGCAGGCACGGAGGTTCGTGGTAGGTGGGGTTTGTTGGTTGAGTTGTGGGCGGGTGGGTTGAGGTTGAGGTAGTTGAGTTGATTGCGGTGGACGGTTAACAGTGTTGGTGGGGGTTCTACAGTTGGGGGCATAGTGTCCCGTTCTTCCACACTTTTGACAAACGATCGGTTTGCAATCACCCACATGATGAAAGTTACATCTTCTGCACTTTGGTAACGTCCCTTTATAGGCCTCTTGTTTTACATTAGAACTGGTCATGGCATAACTTCGGGTATTCGGACGAGTCCGCTTGTTTTGAGGGTTTCCTTGCATTCTTGTCCCATAATCAGTTCGTTTTAAACTTGTTGTTTCACCTGGCATCCTTATCACTCCACTTCTCATCAGATCAAAAGTAACGAAACCCGTTTGAGATACAGCACTTTCTAATGTCGGGTGGGCAACTGAATTCACTATACTTCTCACAGCAGGGGTCAGTCCCCAGATATAACGTTCAATTCGTTTCGCTTCCGGTGTAACTAACCACGGAACTGAGCGGGACAGTTCGTTAAAATGATTCGTGTATCCTACATGGTCCGCTCCTTTCATTTCCAGATTCCATAACTCGTGTTCCAACCTCTGAATCTCACTTTTAGGACAAAAATGCTCTAGCATGAGGGTTTTTAATTCAGTCCATGACATACGATTAATAGCATCTTGTCCCCTTATTTGGACTACCGTGTTCCACCACATCAGCGCTTGGTCTAGAAACATACTGGTAGCATATTTGACCACGCGGTTCGGTGGACACTCACTGATATTAATTACTGATTCGGTCTTTTCTATCCATTTGACCAGTCCGCTAGGTCCTTCAATACCCTTAAACTCAATCGGTTTACATGATGTAAATTGTTTGTATGAGTACTCCTGACGCGGGGGTTCTCGGTTATTATTATTGTTATTATCGGTATTGGTTCGAGTATTATCATTGTTAGTTGTGTTAACAACCGGTACAGGGTTCGGGATATTATCAGGGTGTGCAACAGGTTCTGGGTTCCCAGTGACATTCATAGTTGGAAGAGTGTTATTATTATTTATGACATTATCAGTATTCACCGGGGTAGTAACACCCGGGGCTACATTAGTGTCCGGCGGAGATGTATTAACAGTGGCCGTGGTGGTGCTCGTAGGTTGATTAACAGTATTGTTAGCACGTAAGCCTGCAGTGACTTGTGCTACAATTGTTGGTATCACTGCTTGTAGTTGACGAGCAATCATTGCGGCCACTTCCGCCTCAGACAAAGGGTTTGTTTTCCTCGGGGCCATTCTATAGAATAATCAATTATATAATAATCAATATCGTTTCACTATGATCAACACAACTTTACGATATTACACCTTCACAACACATAACTATGCCAAAGAAAACACGTTTGTATTAATTATAATCATTACTGTACATATGCATCCAAAATTAGCGCATAGGCTTAACCTGGTATAGGCCAGCGCTTGTATATGCGTATCAAAATTTGTCACTAAGTGACATGTAGACTTAACCCGATAAGGGCCAGTGCTTGTAATAGTACTAAACCACAAACAACTCCCAAGTCAGCCCAACACGCTGTAACAAAATGCTGCTTGGGATATCAAAAGACTATATACATAAGACCAGATTACGATGTCCTATCCATTCTTTGCAACATGGAACCACAACCAAACAACAGCAGCCACTAGGGCCGCATTAACCGCTAAACACACCCCCAGTAGTATCATCGCTCGATCCTGACGCCCGTGGCTGTGAGCACTGGATCTTTGCACAATTCTGATTTCTTGCTGCATGTATCGCATGTGATCTTGCATATCATATCTATGCAGGTTTAAGTTATTTATAGAATGTGAGTGGTCTAAAAGCTGATCAGTCGCTAAACCAAACCATGCTGAATCAGAATAACGAGGTGGCTCGGGTACCGGGGCGGGTAAACCCCAAGTAGGAATAGGTATCTCAGTGACCTGGACACGTGAAGTTTCTCCCCTATGGTACGTAGATCGAGGTGGGAGAGAAGTGTGCTCAGGTGGACGCACTGAAATGCGAGCGGTTTGACGGTTTCTAATAGTGGGTGGGGGTACTGGTGTATGCTGTACAGGTGGAGTAGGGGATCTGGGTGCTCTAACAGGTGAATGATAAGCACTAGTAGCTCCCTGTCCTACAACATTCCTAGGGGATTCCCTAGGGGGGTAGGTGTCACAACGGTAACCCGATAAGTCGGGTTGATCTGGGGGTACCTCGCGAGGAATTACCGCATCTGCGCCTTCTTCTATTTCCTCTGGCTCCTCCTCAGTTTCTTCTTCCGGATCCTCTTCTTCCTCCTCAGGCCTTGTTGGTAGGGTATTAGGTACACGATCAGTAGATCTTGACATATTCCTGCACAATTGTTAGTGATAAGAATAATATCCTTCTATATTAATCATAGTAAGATACGTGCAGGTATTTATACACATAAGCACAAATAATCGTTTATATACACAAATATTTATTTATTATTATATTTTATACACATATGTTGCTGTTTTTACCTATTCGATTGTTTATCGACTTCTTCTCGAATTTCCTCGTACAAACAAGTCTGTTATTACGTTCCGGACCATAATAACCCACTTGTCCATTCGCGTTCATCACGAGAATCATTCGTGTATATAATTTAATATTATTTTATTCCCAGAGTTAATCGAGCCTACGGTTATCTTAGGGTATCCTAAGGGACATCCTAATTCTTTATAACCAATGGCTCTGATACCAACTTCTGTCACACCCCGACTAGATAGTTGCGGAAGCGTAATACGGGAATGTAACAGATAACACTGGTATCAACAACATTGTTTATAAAGAAATTCATAAACTAATTTACATCATAATACATGGGTTGGTACTAAGTTTACAAACTAGATGAAAAACACATAACCGGTTTACGAGCTTCTTATACAGTATTATATCAGCGTCTATTCACAGCTATTCAACTTTCTTCCTAACACCAAGCATGTAAGCAAATCATTCCACTTTTGCTTTACCTGAAAAGCATGTTAAAACGGGTCAACTACGTCTAGTTGGTGAGTTTCAAGTTTCACGAGTATCAATGAAATCAGTTCACGAGTTCGTAAAGTTCACAGTGTGTATGTATATATGTCTGTGTATATGTATGTGTATGATGTATTATACTAAGCCACAAGTGAAACCGAAACGAGCTATAGTGCATGGCCTCTCCTGCCCATGCGCTCCCTTTGGCATTTAACAGCCATTTTGCCCCAAGTATGTACTATGTCTAACACCACATAGCAGTATGTAAATATATAATGACAATGTGCAACTGGTTTTACATATGTTCCGGCTTACCCCACCGGCTCTGTCACAGTTGGGTTTGTCAAACCGATAGTACTATCCACACGCCACCGGCACGAAGTTAATCACTTGTGTTTGTGGGGACTTGTCAAGTGTTAGTACTTAGATAATCCACATCATCACACGTTTTCAAGTATATCAGTATATGTAAACATGCTTTTCACCCCAAAAGTTCGTAAAACAGTTTAGAAAGTGGGGGTCGTGAAACTCACCTTATCGTAGTTCGCACAGAAATCACGTATCAAATAGTCAGATGTCTCGTTTATAGCCTGATTCCTATAAACGGTATCGTATCGTTAAAACTAGTACAGTGTTCAAGCTAAGTCGGGCTGTATAGATAATCTGGGTATAGCTGTTAGGCCTAAAACATGACCATAGTCTTAGATTGTGACGTTGTATACTATGAAATGTTTAAAACTAGATTTGGCTCAGTTTCACCGTTTTCCGAGCCTAGCTCAGTTGATCGTTTATACGTTTCGGGATTAGGTAAGATCACATAAAACTTAAGTAAATATATTTATTGATAAAATAATTTGATTTATGAAAGAATTTTAAGGTTTCGGTGTCTGGTTTGATTGCAGGGCTCGTTTCCGTTTTTACACGGGTTTGATTATACAAAACGCGCACAATCCACCCGAATTGTCCGGAATTCTCGTAAAAAGTTCGTTTTTATTAATATCATTCAAAAATATGATATTTGGACACTTTTGACATTTTGACATACCAGTCAGTCCGTTAAACACAAAACTGCCGGTTTCGTTAAAACAATTATAATTTAATTCTTTGATTAATCATAACTAAATATGTACTTATATATAAATTATGTAAATTTTTGTAAAAATACATTAAGACATTGAGAATTTTATAAAAATATTTTCAGAAATTTTATGATTATTTATTTATTTATAAAAATTCATTTAATAGGTTATATTCGTGTAATAAATGGCCCGTTTATATCAAACGACCTCCGACAAATCCGATAATTTTTACCAATGGCCTCAATGTCATTACATAGCCCCTGCAAAATTTCCAGAACCTAACTCTTTTGACAAAATGCCTTTTTGTGCGTTTTTCGGCTGTTAAAATTCGGTTAAGCCATGATCGCACAAACCATACTTAGACATTTCCAATGATTCCCAAACTTTACCAGTGATCTTACCATCACATATTAAACTCCAAAACCAAGTTTCATAATTTTTCAATATGTTTAGCTATTTTTCCCAAATAAACGCTCATAAACGGGAATAAATTCACCAAATATTCTCCGTTTATCGAAAAATTACCAAATTTGAACAGGGACTCATTTATATAATCCCTAATGTCCCTGCAAGTTTTCACAAGCTAAAAACAAGCACGTCACGACCTAATACTAAACAGCCCCTAAACGAGTGTTACGGGTTTACCTTGTCGGTTTTCGATGAATTTTGCTAGCTTAAACGACTTTCCGGGTCTCGGGTTGCAAACTCAGTATATCTACATATCATATAACATCAAACCAAGCATAAATCATCCATGTAACAGCCTTGATAATTAGGGTTTCGGTTTTGGATTCAAACCGAACTTTCTAACCGTAAAAACGTTGTATTCATGTTCTAATCCGCGTTTTTGACCAAAAAAGTATATGTTCCTGGTTTGTAAACATGTTTAACATCAAAAAATAATTTTACTTGATTTTTAGGGTTTTTGGATGGTTAAACATGTTTAAAACTAACTAAAACATGTTTATATGTTAATTATATGCATCAAACTTGGTTAAATCTTTATAAACTTTGATCTTACCCTAGGGTTTTTGAAAGGGAGTTGAGAGAACAGGGGTAGAGCTGCTTGGACTTCAAAATATGTTGTAAATTAGAATGAATGAAAAAGCTTAGGATGTAAGTTTATAAAAAGGTGTGATGTTTGGTGGGAACAATAGTTCCGATCGGAATTATTGGTAGGCCCTTAATGGGCTGTTTTGGCCCATTTAACTATTCATACAAGCCCAAACATGAAAAGCCCACTTCAAATTTAGTTCGGGTCCGGTTTTTCGCAAGAAAATTAATTCGGGTGTAAGAGATAGCGTAAAAACGAGTGTTTTTCAGCTTATTTTTGTAAAATAAGAAAAACGTACTGACTCGTTGTAAAATTCCAAAATATTTTCACGGATTGCTTAGAACATGTCATATAAGTGTTTTATAAATCTTTTTCGGCTTAACGGATGCTACAATGCTTGTTTTGATATTAACGATTGCGTTTAAGCTTATAGCGTATCGATAAACGAAACCTTTTTCGTTTAAAGAGTTTTAAACGTACTGGAGCCTAAATATCAATATGTTAGCCTCTATAACATATATATAACTCGTATATGAACCCTCAGTATGTATACGGGTCATAATTATTATCGGTCGGTTACTCGTTTAAGCACTACGAATTAACCGATTTATCGTTTACTTGTTACGTAATGAATATAGTATACCTCGTTTTGTCATGAATGTCACATTTTCCCCCGGCTCGTTTACTACCCCCATTGGCAATACTGCCAAAATTTCGAACTGACCACGAGGTGGCGCGAGGGCATAAATATTGATCCGATTCTTTCTTAGGGTCATAAAATATTGTATGGTTGTTTCCTAGACTGAATTTATGATCCGATTATGTGGTTCGACCAATACTCAGTTTTTCTTCCGGCTCGTGTACTACCCCCTTTGGCAATACCTCCAAAATTTAGAACGAGTCACTGGGTGGCGTGTGGGCATAATTATTGATCCAATTCTTTATTAGGGTCATAAAATATTGTATGGCAGTCTCTATACCGAATTTATGATCCGATTCAGTGGTTCGACACGTCCTCTGTTTTTCCCCCGGCTCGTGTACTACCCCCTATGGCAATACTGCCAAAATTTCGAACGGGCCACGGGGTGGCGTTTGGGTATAATTATTTATCCGATTCTTTCTTAGGGTTATAAAATATTGTATGGCAGTCTCCTAGACCGAATTTATGATCCGATTCAGTGGTTCGACACATCATCTGTCTTTCCTCCGGCTCGTGTACTACCCCCTTTGGCAGTACTACCAAAATTTTGAACGGGCCACGGGGTGACGTGAGGGCATAATTATTGATCTGATTCTTTCTTAGGGTCATAAAATATTGTATGGCAGTCTCTTAGACCAAATTTATGACCCGATTCAGTGGTTCGACCCATCCTCAGTTTTTCACCCTTCTCGTGTACTACCCCCTTTGGCAATAATGACAAAATTTCGAACGGGCCACAGGGTGGCGCGAGGGAATAATTATTGATCCGATTCTTTCTTAGGGTCTTAAAATATTGTATGGCAGTTTACTAGACCGAATTTATGATCTGATTTAGTGGTTCGACCCATCCTCAATTTTCCCCCGGCTCGTGTACTACCCTCTTGCGCAATACTGCCAAAATTTCGAACGTGCCACGGGGGTGGCGTGAGGGCATACTTATTGATCCGTTTCTTTATTAGGGTCATAAAATATTGTATGGCAGTCTCCTAGACCGAATTTATGATCCGATTCAGTGGTTCGACACATCCTCTGTTTTTCCCTCGGCTCGTGTACTACCCCCCTTTGACAATACTGCCAAAATTTCGAACTGACCACGAGGTGGCGCGAGGGCATAAATATTGATCCGAATCTTTCTTAGGGTCATAAAATATTGTATGGTTGTTTCCTAGACTGAATTAATGATCCGATTATGTGGTTCGACCCATACTCAGTTTTTCTTCCGGCTCGTGTAATACCCCCTTTGTCAATACCTCAAATATTTAGAACGGTTCACGGGGTGGCGTGTGGGCATAATTATTGATTCGATTCTTTCTTAGGGTCATAAAATATTGTATGGTTGTTTCTTTGACTGAATTTAAGATCCGATTATCTGGTTCGACCCATACTCAGTTTTTCATCCGGCTCGTGTACTACCCCCTTTGGCAATACAACCAAAATTTCGTACGGGCCACGGGGTGGCGAGAGGGCATAATTAATGATCCGATTCTTTATTAGGGTCATAAAATATTGTATGGCAGTCTCCTAGACCGAATTTATGATCCGATTCAGTGGTTCTACACATCCTCTGTTTTTCCTCCGGCTCGTATACTATCCCCTTTGGCAATACTACCAAAATTTCGAAAGGGCCACGGGGTGGCGTGAGGGCATAATTATCGATCTGATTCTTTCTTAGGGTCATAAAATATTGTATTGCAGTCTCCTAGACCGAATTTATGATCCGATTCAGTGGTTCGACCGATCCTCAGTTTTTCCTCCGGCTCTTGTACTACCCACATTGGCAATACTGCCAAAATTTCGAACGGGCCACGGGGTGGCGTTTGGGCATAATTATTTATCCGATTCTTTCTTAAGGTCATAAAATATTGTATGGCAGTCTCCTAGACCGAATTTATGATCCGATTCAGTGGTTCTACACATCCTCTGTTTTTCCTCCGGCTCGTATACTATCCCCTTTGGCAATACTGCCAAAATTTCGAAAGGGCCACGGGGTGGCGTGAGGGCATAATTATCGATCTGATTCTTTCTTAGGGTCATAAAATATTGTATGGCAGTCTCCTAGACCGAATTTATGATCCGATTCAGTGGTTCGACCGATCCTCAGTTTTTCCTCCGGCTCGTGTACTACCCACATTGGCAATACTGCCAAAATTTCGAACGGGCCACGGGGTTGCGTTTGGGCATAATTATTTATCCGATTCTTTCATAAGGTCATAAAATATTGTATGGCAGTCTCCTAGACCGTATTTTTAATCCGATTCAGTGGTTCGACACATCATCTGTCTTTCCTCCGGCTCGTGTACTACCCCCTTTGGCAATACTACCAAAATTTCGAACGGGCCACGGGGTGGGGTGAGGGCATAATTATTGATCCGACTCTTTCTTAGGGTCATAAAATACTGTTTGGGAGTCTCCTTGAACAAATTTATGATCCGATTCTGTGGTTCAACCCATCCTCAGTTTTTCCTCCGGCTCGTGTACCCTGTTTGGCAATACTGACAAAATTTCGAACAAGCCACGGGGTGGCGTGAGGGCATAATAATTGATCCGATTCTTTCTTAGGGTTATAAAATATTGTACGGCAATCTCCTAGACCGAATTTATGATCCGATTTAGTGGTTCGACCCATCCTCAGTCTTTCCTCCGACCCGTGTACTACCCCCTTTGTTAGTACTACCAAAATTTCGAACGGGCCACGGGGTGGCGTTAGGGCATAATTATTGATCCTAGACCGAATTTATGATCCGATTCAGTGGTTCGACCCATACTCAGTTTTTCCTCCGGCTCGTGTACTACCCCCCCCCCCACCCACTTTGGCAGTTCTAGCAAAATTTCGAACCGTCCACGGGGTGGCGTGAGGGCATTATTATTGATCCGATTCTTTCTTTGGGTCATAAATAATGTATGGCAGTCTCCTAGACCGAATTTATGATCCGATTCAGTGGTTCGACCCATACTCAGCTTTTCCTCCGGCTAGTGTACTACCCTATTTGGCAATACTGGCAAAATATAGAACGGGCCACGGGGTGGCGTGAGGGCATAATTATTGATCCGATTCATTCTTAGGGTCGTCAAATATAGTATGGTACTCTCCTTGACCGAATTTATAATCCGATTCAATGGTTCGACCCATACGCAGTTTTTCCTCCGGCTCGTGTACTTCCCCCTATGGCAATACTGGAAAAAATTTCGAATGGGCCACGTGGTGGCGTGAGGGCATAAATATTGATCTGATTCTTTCTTAGGGTCATAAAATATTGAATGGCAATCTCTTAGACCGAATTTATGATCCGATTCAGTGGTTCGACCCATACGCAGTTTTTCCTTCGGCTCGGCAATACGACCAAAATTTCGAACGGGCCACGGGGTGGCGTGAGGGCATAATTATTGATCCGATTCTTTCTTAGGATCATAAAATATTGTATGGCAGTCTCCTTGACCGAATTTATAATCCGATTTATTGGTTCAACCCATATGTAGTTTTTCCTCCGGCTCGTGTACTAGCTCCTTTGAGAATACTGGCAAAATTTCGAACGGTCCACGGGGTGGCGTGAGGGCATAATTATTGATCTGATTCTTTCTTAGGGTCATAAAATAATGTATGGCAGTCTCCTAGACCGAATTTATGATCTGATTCAGTGGTTCGACCCAACTCAGTTTTTCCTCTGGCTCGTGTACTACCCCCCCCCCTGGCAATACTGGCAAAATTTCGAACGATCCACGAGTGGCGTGAGGGCATAATTATTGATCCGATTCTTTCTTAGGGTCATAAATAATGTATGGCAGTCACTTAGACCTAATTTATGATCCGATTCAGTGGTTCGACCCATACTCAGCTTTTCCTCCGGCTCGTGTACTACCCTATTTGGCAATACTGGCAAAATTTCGAACGGGCCACGGGGTGGTGTGAGGGCTTAATTATTGATCTGATTCTTTCTTAGGGTCATAAATATTGTATGGCAGTCTACTAGACCGAATTTAGGATCCGATTCAGTGGTTCGACCCATACGCCCTTTTCCTCCGGCTCGGCAATACTACTAATATTTCGAACGGGCCACCGTGTGACGTGAGGGCATAATTATTTATCCGATTCTTTCTTTGGGTCAAAAAATATTCTATGGCAGTCTCCTAGACCAAATTTATATTCCGATTCAGTGGTTCGACCCATACTCAGTTTTTCCTCCGGCTCGTGTACTACCCTCTTTGGCAATACTGGAAAATTTTCGAACTGGCCACTGGGTGGCGTGAGGGCATAATTATTAACCTGATTATTTTTTAGGGTCATCAAATATTGTATAGCACTCTCCTAGACCGAATTTATAATCCGATTCAATGGTTCGACCCATACGCAGTTTTTCCTCCGGTTCGTGTACTTCCCCCTTTGGCAATACGGGCAAAATTTCGAACGGGCCACGTGGTGGCGTGAGGGCATAAATATTGATCTGATTCTTTCTTAGGGTCATAAAATATTGTATGGCAATCTCTTAGACCGAATTTATGATCCGATTCAGTGGTTCGACCTGTACGCAGTTTTTCCTCCGGCTCGGCAATACGACCAAAATTTCGAACGGGCCACAGGGTGGCGTGAGGGCATAATTATTTATCCGATTCTTTCTTAGGATCATAAAATATTGTATGGCAGTCTCCTCGACCGAATTTATAATCCGATTTAATGGTTCGACCCATACGTAGTTTTTCTTCCGGCTCGTGAACTACCCCCTTTGGCAATACTGGCAAAATTTCGAAAGAGCCACGGGGTGGCGTGAGGGCAAAAATATTGATCTGATTCTTTCTTTGGGTCATAAAATATTGTATGGCAGTCTCTTAGACCGAATTTATGATCCGATTCAATGGTTCGACCCATACGCAGTTTTCCTCCTGCACGGCAATACGACCAAAATTTCGAACGGCCACGGGGTGGCGTGAGGGCATAATTATTGATCTGATTCTTTCTTAGGGTCATAAAATATTGTATGGGAGTCTCCATGAACGAATTTATGATCCGATTCAGTAGTTCAACCCATCCTCAGTTTTTCCTCTGGTTCGTGTACCCCCTTTTGCAATACTGACAAAATTTCGAAGAAGCCACAGGGTAGCGTGAGGGCATAATTATTGATCTGATTCTTTCTTAGGGTCATAAAATATTGTATGGGAGTCTCCATGACCGAATTTAGGATCTGATTCAGTGGTTCGACCCATACTCAGATTTTCCTCTGTCTCGTGAACTACCCCCCCCCCTTGACATTACTGGCAAAATTTCGAACGGTCCACGGGGTGGCGTGAGGGCATAACTATTGATCTGATTCTTTCATAGGGTTATAAATTATTGTATGGCAGTCTCTTAGACCGAATTTATTATCCGATTCAGTGATTCGAACCATACGCAGTTTTTCCTCCGGCTCGGCAATACTACTAAAATTTCGAACGGACCACGGGGTGGCGTGAGGGAATATTTATTTATCAGATTTTTTCTTAGGGTCATAAAATCTTGTATGGAAGTCTACTGGACCGAATTTATGATCCGATTCAGTGGTTCGACCCATCCTCAGTTTTTCCTCCGGCTCGTGTGTCTTTGTCAATACTGGCAAAATTTCGAACGGGTCACGGGGTGGCGTGAGGGCATAATTATTGATCCGATTCTTTTTTAGGATCATAAAATATTGTATGGCAGTCTCCTAGACCGAATTTATAATCCGATTCAATGATTCGACCCATACGCAGTTTTTCCTTCGGCTCGTGTATTACCCCCCTTGGCAATACTGGCAAATTTTCGAACGGGCCACGAGGTGGCGTGAGGGCATAAATATTGATCTGATTCTTTCTTAGGGTCATAAAATATTGTATGGCAATCTCTTAGACCGAATTTATGATCCGATTCAGTGGTTCGACCCATACGCAATTATGCTCGGCAATACGACCAATATTTCGAACTGGCCACGGGGTGGCGTGAGGGCATAATTATTGATCTGATTCTTTCTTAGGGTCATAAAATATTGTATTGGAGTCTCCATGAACGAATTTATGATCCGACTCAGTGGTTCAACCAATCCTCAGTTTTTCCTCCGGTTCGTGTACCCCCTTTGGCAATACTAATAAAATTTTGAACAAGCCACGGGGTGGCGTGAGGGCATAGTTATTGATCCGATTCTTTCATAGGGTTATAAAATATTGTATGGCAGTCTCCTAGACCGAATTGATGATCCGATTCAGTGGTTCGACCCATCCTCATTCTTTTATTCCGTCTCGTGTACTACCCCCTCTGGTAGTACTACGAAAATTTCGAACGGGCCACGGGGTGGCGTGAGGGCATAATTATTGATCCGATTCTTTCTTAGGGTCATAAAATGTTGTATGGCAGTCTCCTAGACTGAATTTATGATCCGATTCAGTCGTTCGACCCATACGCAGTTTTTCCTCCGGCTCGGCAATACTACTAAAATTCGAACGGACCACGGGGTGGCGTGAGGGCATAATTATTTATCTGATTTTTTCTTAGGGTCATAAAATATTGTATGGCAGTCTCCTAGACCGAATTTTTAATCCGATTTAGTGGTTCGACCCATACTTAGTTTTTCCTCCGGCTCGTGTGTCTTTGGCAATACTGGCAATATTTCGAACGGGTCACGGGGTGACGTGAGGGCATAATTATTGATCCGATTCTTTCTTAGTGTCATAAAATATTGCATGGCAGTCTCCTAGACCGGATTTATAATCCGATTCAATTATTCGACCCATACGCAGTTTTCCCTCCGGCTCGTGTACTATCCCTTTGTAAATACTAGCAAAATTTCGAACGGGCCACGGGGTGGCGTGAGGGCATAAATATTGATCTGATTCTTTCATAGGGTTATAAAATATTTTATGGCACTCTCTTAGATCGAATTTATGATCCGATTCAGTGGTTCGACCCATAAGCCGTTTTTCCTCCGGCTCGACAATACGACTAAAATTTCGAACGGGCCACGGGGTGGCGTGAGGGCATAATTATTGATCTGATTCTTTCTTAGGGTCATAAAATAATGTATGGCAGTCTCCTAGACCGAATTTATGATCTGATTCAGTGGTTCGACCCAAACTCAGTTTTTCCTCTGGCTCGTGTACTACCCCCCTTGGCAATACTGGCAAAATTTCGAACGATCCACGAGTGGCGTGAGGGCATAATTATTGATCCGATTCTTTCTTAGGGTCATAAATAATGTATGGCAGTCTCTTAGACCTAATTTATGATCTGATTCAGTGGTTCGACCCATACTCAGCTTTTCCTCCGGCTCGTGTACTACCCTATTTTGCAATACTGGCAAAATTTCGAACGGGCCACGAGGTGGTGTGAGGGCTTAATTATTGATCTGATTCTTTCTTAGGGTCATAAATATTGTATGGCAGTCTACTAGACCGAATTTAGGATCCGATTCAGTGGTTCGACCCATACGCCCTTTTCCTCCGGCTCGGCAATACTACTAATATTTCGAACGGGCCACCGTGTGACGTGAGGGCATAATTATTTATCCGATTCTTTCTTTGGGTCATAAAATATTGTATGGCAGTCTCCTAGACCAAATTTATATTCCGATTCGGTGGTTCGACCAATACTCAGTTTTTCTTCCGGCTCGTGTACTACCCTCTTTGGCAATACTGGAAAATTTTCGAACTGGCCAGGGGGTGGCGTGAGGGCATAATTATTAACCCGATTATTTTTTAGGGTCATCAAATATTGTATAGCACTCTCCTAGACCGAATTTATAATCCGATTCAATGGTTCGACCCATACGCAGTTTTTCCTCCGGTTCGTGTACTTCCCCCTTTGGCAATACGGGCAAAATTTCGAACGAGCCACGTGGTGGCGTGAGGGCATAAATATTGATCTGATTCTTTCTTAGGGTCATAAAATATTGTATGGCAATCTCTTAGACCGAATTTATGATCCGATTCAGTGGTTCGACCTGTACGCAGTTTTTCCTCCGGCTCGGCAATACGACCAAAATTTCGAACGGGCCACAGGGTGGCGTGAGGGCATAATTATTGTTCTGATTCTTTCTTAGGATCATAAAATATTGTATGGCAGTCTCCTCGACCGAATTTATAATCCGATTTAATGGATCGACCCATACGTAGTTTTTCTTCCGGCTCGTGAACTACCCCCTTTGGCAATACTGGAAAAAATTTCGAAAGAGCCACGGGGTGGCGTGAGGGCAAAAATATTGATCTGATTCTTTCTTTGGGTCATAAAATATTGTATGGCAGTCTCTTAGACCGAATTTATGATCCGATTCAATGGTTCGACCCATACGCAGTTTTCCTCCTGCACGGCAATACGACCAAAATTTCAAACGGCCACGGGGTGGCGTGAGGGCATAATTATTGATCTGATTCTTTCTTAGGGTCATAAAATATTGTATGGGAGTCTCCATGAACGAATTTATGATCCGATTCAGTAGTTCAACCCATCCTCAGTTTTTCCTCTGGTTCGTGTAACCCCTTTTGCAATACTGACAAAATTTCGAAGAAGCCACAGGGTAGCGTGAGGGCATAATTATTGATCTGATTCTTTCTTAGGGTCATAAAATATTGTATGGGAATCTCCATGACCGAATTTCGGATCTGATTCAGTGGTTCGACCCATACTCAGATTTTCCTCTGTCTCGTGAACTACCCCCCCCCTTGACATTACTGGCAAAATTTCGAACGGTCCACGGGGTGGCGTGAGGGCATAACTATTGATCTGATTCTTTCATAGGGTTATAAATTATTGTATGGCAGTCTCTTAGACCGAATTTATTATCCGATTCAATGATTCGAACCATACGCAGTTTTTCCTCCGGCTCGGCAATGCTACTAAAATTTCGAACGGACCACGGGGTGGCGTGAGGGAATATTTATTTATCAGATTTTTTCTTAGGGTCATAAAATCTTGTATGGAAGTCTACTGGACCGAATTTATGATCCGATTCAGTGGTTCGACCCATCCTCAGTTTTTCCTCCGGCTCGTGTGTCTTTGTCAATACTGGCAAAATTTCGAACGGGTCACGGGGGTGGCGTGAGGGCATAAATATTGATCCGATTCTTTTTTAGGATCATAAAATATTGTATGGCAGTCTCCTAGACCGAATTTATAATCCGATTCAATGATTCGACCCATACGCAGTTTTTCCTTCGGCTCGTGTATTACCCCCTTTGGCAATACTGGCAAATTTTCGAACGGGCCACGAGGTGGCGTGAGGGCATAAATATTGATCTGATTCTTTCTTAGGGTCATAAAATATTGTATGGCAATCTCTTAGACCGAATTTATGATCCGATTCAGTGGTTCGACCCATACGCAATTATGCTCGGCAATACGACCAATATTTCGAACTGGCCACGGGGTGGCGTGAGGGCATAATTATTGATCTGATTCTTTCTTAGGGTCATAAAATATTGTATTGGAGTCTCCATGAACGAATTTATGATCCGACTCAGTGGTTCAACCAATCCTCAGTTTTTCCTCCGGTTCGTGTACCCCCTTTGGCAATACTAATAAAATTTTGAACAAGCCACGGGGTGGCGTGAGGGCATAGTTATTGATCAGATTCTTTCTTAGGGTTATAAAATATTGTATGGCAGTCTCCTAGACCGAATTGATGATCCGATTCAGTGGTTCGACCCATCCTCATTCGTTTATTCCGTCTCGTGTACTACCCCCTCTGGCAGTACTACCAAAATTTCGAACGGGCCACGGGGTGGCGTGAGGGCATAATTATTGATCCGATTCTTTCTTAGGGTCATAAAATGTTGTATGGCTGTCTCCTAGACTGAATTTATGATCCGATTCAGTCGTTCGACCCATACGCAGTTTTTCCTCCGGCTCGGCAATACTACTAAAATTCAAACGGACCACGGGGTGGCGTGAGGGCATAATTATTTATCAGATTTTTTCTTAGGGTCATAAAATATTGTATGGCAGTCTCCTAGACCGAATTTTTAATCCGATTTAGTGGTTCGACCCATACTTAGTTTTTCCTCCGGCTCGTGTGTCTTTGGCAATACTGCAATATTTCGAACGGGTCACGGGGTGACGTGAGGGCATAATTATTGATCCGATTCTTTCTTAGTGTCATAAAATATTGTATGGCAGTCTCCTAGACCGGATTTATAATCCGATTCAATTATTCGACCCATACGCAGTTTTCCCTCCGGCTCGTGTACTATCCCTTTGTAAATACTAGCAAAATTTCGAACGGGCCACGGGGTGACGTGAGGGCATAAATATTGATCTGATTCTTTCATAGGGTTATAAAATATTTTATGGCACTCTCTTAGATCGAATTTATGATCCGATTCAGTGGTTCGACCCATAAGCAGTTTTTCCTCCGGCTCGACAATACGACTAAAATTTCGAACGGGCTACGGGGTGGCGTGAGGGCATAATTATTGATCCGATTCTTTCTTAGGGTCATAAAATATTGAATGGAAGTCTCCATGAATGAATTTATGATCTGATTCAGTAATTCAACCCATCCTCAGTTTTTCCCCCGGCTCGTGTACTACCCCCTTTGGCAATACTGCCAAAATTTCGAACGGGCCACGGGGTGACTTGAGGGCATAAATATTGATCTGATTCTTTCTTAAAGTCATAAAATATTGTATGGCAGTCTCCTAAACTGAATTTGTGATTCGATTCAGTGGTTCGACCCATCCTCAGTTTTTCCTCCGGCTCATGTACTACCCGCTTTGGCCATACTGCCAAAATTTTGAACGGGCCACGGGGTGGCGTTTGGGCATAATTATTTATCCGATTCTTTCTTAGGGTCATAAAATATTGTATGGCAGTTTACTAGACCGAATTTATGATCCGATTCAGTGGTTCGACCCATACGCAGTTTTTCCTCCGGCTCGTGTACTACCCCCTTTGGCAATAAGGGCAAAATTTCGAACTTGCCACGGGGTGTAATGAGGTCATAAATATTGATCTGATTCTTTCTTAGAGTCATAAAATATTGTATGGCAGTCTCCTAGATCGAATTTATGATCCGATTCTGTGGTTCGACCCATACGCAGTTTTTCCTACGGCTCGGCAATACGACCAAAATTTCGAACGGGCCACTGGGTGGGGTGAGGGCATAATTATTGATCCGATTCTTTCTTAGGGTCATAAAATATTGTATGGTAGTCTCCTTGAACGAATTTATGATCCGATTCAGTGGATCAAGCCATCCTCAGTTTTTCCTCCGGCTCGTGTACCCAGTTTGGCAATACTGACAAAATTTCGAACAAGCCACGGGGTGGCGTGAGGGCATAATAATTGATCCGATTCTTTCTTAGGGTTATAAAATATTGTACGGCAGTCTCCTAGACCGAATTTATGATCCGATTTAGTGGTTCGACCCATCCTTAGTCTTTCCTCCGACCCGTGTACTACCCCCTTTGTTAGTACTACCAAAATTTCGAACGGGCCACGGGGTGGCGTTAGGGCATAATTATTGATCCTAGACCGAATTTATGATCCGATTCAGTGGTTCGACCCATACTCAGTTTTTACTTCGGCTCGGGTACTACCCTCCCCCCCCCCCCCCACTTTTGCAATACTAGCAAAATTTTGAACCGTCCACGGGGTGGCGTGAGGGCATTATTATTGATCCGATTCTTTTCGTAGGGTCATAAATAATGTATGGCAGTCTCCTAGACCGAATTTATGATCCGATTCAGTGGTTCGACCCATACTCAGCTTTTCCTCCGGCTCGTGTAGTACCCTATTTGGCAATACTGGCAAAATATAGAACGGGCCACGGGGTGGCGTGAGGGCATAATTATTGATCCGATTCTTTCTTAGGGTCATAAAATATTATATGGCAGTCTCCTAGAACGAATTTATGATCCGATTCAGTTATTCGACCAATTCTCAGTTTTTGATCTGGCTCGTTTACTACCCCCCTTTGGCAATACTAGCAAAATTTCGAACATTCCACGGGGTGGCGTGAGGGTATAATTATTGATCCGATTCTTTCTTAAGGTCATAAAATAATGTATGGCAGTCTCCTAGACCGAATTTATGATCCGATTCAGTGGTTCGACCCATACTCAGCTTTTTCTCCGTCTCGTGTACTACCCTATTTGGCAATACTGGAAAATATAGAACGGGCCACGGGGTGGCGTGAGGGCATAATTATTGATCTGCTTCTTTCTTAGGGTCTTAAGATATTGTATGGCAGTCTCTTAGACCGAATTTATGATCTGATTCAGTGGTTCGACCCATACTCAGTTTTTCCTCCGGCTCGTGTACTACCACCCCTCCTTTGGCAATACTGGCAAAATTTCGAACGATCCACGAGTGGCGTGAGGGCATAATTATTTATCCGATTCTTTCTTAGGGTCTTAAATAATGTATGGCAGACTCCTAGACCGAATTTATGATCCGATTCAATGGTTCGACCCATACTCAGCTTTTCCTCTGGCTCGTGTACTACCCTATTTGGCAATACTGGCAAAATTTCGAACGGGCCACGGGGTGGTGTGAGGGCCTTATTATTGATCTGGTTCTTTCTGAGGGTCATAAATATTGTATGGCTGTCTCCTAGACTGAATTTAGGATCCGATTCAGTGGTTCGACCCATACGCACTTTTCCTCCGGCTCGGCAATACTACTAATATTTCGAACGGGCCACCGTGTGACGTGAGGTCATAATTATTTATCCGATTCTTTCTTTGGGTCATAAAATATTGTATGGCAGTCTCTTAGACCAAATTTATATTCCGATTCAGTGGTTCGACCCATATTCAGTTTTTCCTCCGGCTCGTGTTCTACCCACTTTGGCAATACTAGCAAAATTTCGAACGGGCCACGGGGTGGCTTGAGGGCATAATTATTGATCCGATTCTTTGTTAGGGTCATAAAATAATGTATGGTAGTCTCCTAGACCGAATTTATGATCCGATTCAGTGGTTCGACCCATACTCAGTTTTTCCTCCGACTCGTGTACTACCATCTTTCTCAATACTGGCAAAATTTCGAACCGGCAAAGGGGTGGCGTGAGGGCATAATTATTGATCCGGTTCTTTCTTAGGGTCATAAAATATTGTGTGGCAGTCTCCTAGACCGAATTTATAATCCGATTCAATGGTTCGACCCATACGTAGTTTTTTCTCCGGCTCGTGTACTACCCACTTTGGCAATACTGGCAAAATTTCGAACGGGCCACTAGGTGGTTTGAGGGCATAATTATTGATCCGATTCTTTCTTAAGGTCATAAAATAATGTATGGCAGTCTCTTAGACCGAATTTATGATCCGATTCAGTGGTCGACCCATACTCAGTTTTTCATCCGGCTCGTGTACTACCCTCTTTGGCAATACTGGCAAAATTTCGAACGGGCCACGTGGTGGCGTGAGGGCATAAATATTGATCTGATTCTTTTTTAGGAATATTGTATGGGACTCTCCATGAACGAATTTATGATCCGATTCAGTGGTTCGACCCATACGCAGTTTTTCCTCCGGCTCGGCAATACGACAAAAATTTCGAAGGGCCCACGGGGGTGGCGTAAGGGCATAATTATTGATCTGATTCTTTCTTAGGATCATAAAATATTGTATGGCAGTCTCCTAGACCGAATTTATAATCCGACTTAATGGTTCGACCCATACGTAGTTTTTCCTCCGGCTCGTGTACTACCCCCTTTGGAAATACTGGCAAAATTTCGAACCGGCCACTGGTTGGCGTGAGGGCATAAATATTGATCTGATTCTTTTTAGGGTCATAAAATATTGTATGGCAGTCTCTTAGACCGAATTTATGATCTGATTCAATGGTTCGACCCATACGCAGTTTTCCTCCGGCTCGGCAATACGACCAAAATTTCAAACGGCCACGGGGTGGCGTGAGGGCATAATTATTGATACGTTTCTTTCTTAGGGTCTTAAAATATGGGAGTTTCCATGAACGAATTTATGATCCAATTCAGTGGTTCAACCCATCCTCAGTTTTTCCTCTGGTTCGTGTACCCCTTTTGGCAATATACTGACAAAATTTCGAAGAAGCCACACGGCGGTGTGAGGGCATAATTATTGATTCGATTCTTTCTTAGGGTTATAAAATATTGTATGGGAGTCTCCATGACCGAATTTATGATCTGATTCAGTGGTTCGACCCATACTAAGATTTTCCTCCGTCTCGTGTACTACCCCCTGGCATTACTGGCAAAATTTCGAACGGTCCACGGGGTGGCGTGAGGGCATAACTATTGATCTGATTCTTTCTTAGGGTCATAAATTATGGTATGGAAGTCTCCTAGACCGAATTTATGATCCGATTCAGTGGTTCGAACCACACACAGTTTTTCTACGGCTCGGCAATACTACTAAAATTTCGAACGGACCACGGGGTGGCGTGAGGGCGTAATTATTTATCCGATTCTTTCTTAGGGTCATAAAATTTTGTATGGAAGTCTCCTAGACCGAATTTATGATCCGATTCAGTGGTTCGACCCATACTCAGTTTTTCCTCTCGCTCGTGTGTCTTTGTCAATACTGGCAAAATTTCGAACCGGCCACGTGGTGGCGTGAGGGCATAATTATTGATCTGATTCTTTCTTAGGGTCATAAAATATTGTATGGCAGTCTCCTAGACCGAATTTATAATCAGATTCAATGATTCGACCCATAGGCAGTTTTTCCTCCGGCTCGTGTACTACCACCTTTGGCAATACTGGCAAAATTGCGAACGGGTCACGAGGTGGCGTGAGGGCATAAATATTGATCTGTTTCTTTCTTAGGGTCATAAAGTATTGTATGGCAATCTCTTAGACCGAATTTATGATCCGATTCAGTGGTTCGACCCAAACGCAGTTTTGCTCGGCAATACGACCAAAATTTCGAACTGGCCACGGGGTGGCGTGAGGGCATAATTATTGATCCGATTCTTTCTTAGGGTCATAAAATACTGTATGGGAGTCTCCATGAACGAATTTATGATCCGATTCAGTGGTTCAACCCATCCTCTGTTTTTCCTCCGGTCCGTGTATCCCCTTTGGCAATACTGACAAAATTTCGAACAAGTCACGGGGTGGCGTGAGGGCATAGTTATTGATCCGATTCTTTCTTAGGGTTATAAAATATTGTATGGCAGTCTCCTAGACCGAATTGATGATCCGATTCAGTGGTTCGACCCATCCTCATTCTTTTATTCCGTCTCGTGTACTACCCCCTTTGGCACTACTACTAAAATTTTGAACGGGCCACGGGGTGGCGTGAGGGCATAATTATTGATCCGATTCATTCTTAGGGTTATAAAATATTGTATGGCAGTCTCTTAGACCGAATTTATGATCTGATTCAGTGGTTCGACCCATACTCAGTTTTTCCTCCGTCTCTTGTACTCCCCCTCTCCCTTTGCAAATACTGGCAAAATTTCGATCGGGCCAAGGGGTGTCGTGAGGGTATAATTATTGATCCAATTCTTTCTTAGGGTTATAAAATATTGTATGGCAGTCTCCTAGACTGAATTTATGATCCGATTCAGTGGTTCGACTCATTCCCAGTTTTTTCCTCCGGCTCGTATACTACCCTCTTTGGCAATACTAGCAAAATTACGAACGGGCCACGGGGTGGCGCGAGGGCATAATTATAGATCCGATTCTTTCTTAGGGTCATAAAATATTGTATGGCAGTCTCCTAGATCGAATTTATAATCCGATTCAATGGTTTGACCCATACCAGTTTTTCTCCGGCTCGTGTACTACCCCCTTTGGCAATACTGGCAAAACTTCGAACGGGCCACGGGATGACCTAAGGGCATAAATATTGATATGATTCTTTCTTAGGGTCATAAAATATTGTATGGCAGTCTCTTAGACCGAATTTATGATCCGTTTCAGTGGTTCGACCCATAAGCAGTTTTTCCTCCGGATCGGCAATAAGACAAAAATTTCGAACGGGCCACGGGGTGGTGTGAGGGCATAATTATGATCTGATTCTTTCTTAGGGTCATAAAATATTGTATGTATTTCTCCTAGACCGAATTTATGATCTGATTCAGTGGTTCGATCCATACTCAGTATTTCCTCCGTCTCGTGTACTACCCCCCCCCCCTTGGCAGTACTGGCAAAATATCGAACGGTCCACGGGGTGGCGTGACGGCATAATTATTGATCTGATTCTTTCTTAGGGTCATAAAATATTGTATGGCAGTCTCCTAGACTGAATTTATGATCCGATTCAGTGGTTCGACCCATACTCAGTTTTTCCTCCGGCTCGGCAATACTACTAAAATTTTGAACGTGCCACGGGGTGGCGTGAGGGCATAATTATTTATCCGATTTTTTCTTAGGTTCCTAAAATATTGTATGGCAGTCTTCTAGACCGAATTTATGATCTGATTCAGTGGTTCGACCCATACTCAGTTTTTCCTCCGGCTCGTGTACTACCCTCATTGGCAATGCTGGAAAAATTTCGAACGGGCCACGGGGTGGCGTGAGGGCATAATTATTGATCCGATTCTTTCTTAGGGTCATAAAATATTGTATGGCTGTCTCCTAGACCGAATTTATAATCTGATTCAATGGTTCGACCCATACGCAATTTTCCTCCGGCTCGTGTACTACCCCCCTTTGGCAATACTGGCAAAATTTCGAACGGGCCACGGGGTGGCGTGAGGGCATAAATTTTGATCTGATTTTTTCTTAGGGTCATAAAATATTGTATGGCAGTCTCTTAGACCGAATTTATGATCCGATTCAGTGGTTCGACCCATACGCAGTTTTCCTCCAGCTCGGCAATATTGGCAAAATTTTGAACGAGCCACGGGGTGGCGTGTGGGCATAATTTTTTATCTGATTCTTTCTTAGGGTCATAAAATATTTTATGGGAGTCTCCATGAACAAATTCATGATCTGATTCAGTGGTTCAACCCATCCTCAGTTTTTCCTCCGGTTCGTGTACACCCTTTGGCAATACTGACAAAATTTCGAACAAGCCACGGGGTGGCGTGAGGGCATAATTATTGATCCGATTCTTTCTTAGGGTTATAAAATATTGTATGGCAGTCTCCTAGACCGAATTTATGATCCGATTAAGTGGTTCGACCCTTCCTCAGTCTTTAATTCCGTCTCGTGTACTACCCCCTTTGGTAGTAATACAAAAATTTCGAAAGGGCCACGGGTTGGCGTGAGGGCATAATTATTGAACCGATTCTTTCTTAGGCTCATAAAATATTGTATGGCAGTCTTTTTGACCGAATTTATGATCCGATTCAGTAGTTCGACCCATCCTTAGTTTTTCCTCCGGCTCGTGTACTACCCCCTTTGGCAATACTGCCAAAATTTCGAACGGGCCACGGGGTGGTGTGAGGGCGTAATTATTGATCCGATTGTTTCTTAGGGTCATAAAATATTGTATGGAAGTCTCCTATACCCAACTTATGATCCGATTCAGTGGTTCGACCCATACTAAATTTTTCCTCCGGCTCGTGTACTACCCCAGGAAAAATTTCGAACGGGCCACTGGGTCGCGTGAGGGCATAATTATTAATCTAATTCTTTCTTAGTGTTATAAAATATTGTATAGCAGTCTCCTAGACCGAATTTATAATCTGATTCAATGGTTCGTCCCATACGCAGTTTTACCTCCGGCTCGTGTACTAACCCCTTAGGCAGTACTGACAAAATTTCGAACGGGCCACGTTATTGATATGATTTTTTCTTTGGGTCATAAAATATTGTATGGCAGTCTCCTAGACCGAATTTACGATTCGATTCAGTGGTTCAACCCATACTTAGTTTTTCCTCCGGCTCGTGTCCAATTTTTGGCAATACTGCCAAAATTTCGAACGGGCCACGGGGTCGCGTGAGGGCATAAATATTGATCTGATTCTTTCTTAGGGTTATAAAATATTGTATGGCAGTCTCCTAGATCGAATTTATGATCCGATTCAGTGGTTCGACCCATCCTCAGTTATTTCTCCGGCTCGTGTACTACCCCCTTTTGCAATACTAACAAAATTTCGAACGGGTAACGGGGTGGCTTGAGGGCATAATTATTGATAAAATTCTTTCTTAGGGTAATAAAATATTTTATGGCAGTCTCCTAGACTGAATTTATGAAACTATTAAGTGGTTCGTCCCATCCTCAGTTTTGCCTCAGGCTCGTGTGCTACCCCATTTTGCAATACTAGCATAATTTCGAACGTGCAACGGGGTGGTTTGAGGGCATAATTATTTATAAAATTCTTTCTTAGGTCATAAAATATTGTATGGCAGTCTCCTAGACCGAATTTATGATCCGAATAAGTGGTTCGACCCATACGCAGTTTTTCCTGCGACTCGTGTCCTACCTTTGGCAATACTAGCAAAATTTCGAACGGACCACGGGGTGGAGCGAGGGCATAATCATTTATCTGATCCTATCTTAGGGTCATAAAATATTGTATGGCAGTCTCCTAGACCGAATTTATGATCCGATTGAGTGGTTCGACCCATACTCAGTTATTTCTCCGGCTCGTGTACTACACCCTTTTGCAATAATAGCAAAATTTCGAACGGGCAACGGGGTGGCTTGAGGGCATAATTATTGATAAAATTCTTTCTTAGGGTCATAAAATATTGTATGGCAGTCTCTTAGACCGAATTTATGATCTGATTCAGTGGTTCGTCCCATCCTCCGTTTTTCCTCCGGCTCGTGTGATACCCCCTTTGCCAATACTGCCAAAATTTTGAACGGGCCACGGGGTGGGTGAGGGCATAATTATTGATCCGATTCTATCTTAGGGTCATAAAATATTGAATGAAAGTCTCCTAGACCGAATTTTTAATCCGATTCAGTGGTTCGACCAATACGCAGTTTTTCCTCTGGCTCGTGTACTACCCCATTTGGCAATACTGTAAAAATTTCGAACGCGCCACGGGGTGGCGTGAGGACATAATTATTGATCCGAAATTTTCTTAGGGTCATAAAATATTGTATGACAGTCTCCAATACCGAATTTATAATCCGATTCAATGGTTCGTCCCATACGCAGTTTTTCCTCTGGCTCGTGTACTACCGCCTTTGGCAATACTGGCAAAATTTCGAACGGGCCACGGGGTGGCGTGAGGGCATAATTATTGATTTGATTCTTTCTTAGGGTCATAAAATATTGTATGGCAGTCTCCTAGAACGAATTTATGATCCGATTAGGTGGTTCGACCCATACGCAGTTTTTCCTCCGGCTCGTGTCCTACCTTTGGCAATACTGCCAAAATTTCGAACGGACCACGGGGTGGCGCGACGGCATCATCATTTATCCGATACTTTCTTAGGGTCATAAAATATTGTATGGCAGTCTCCTAGACCGAATTTATGATCCGATTCAGTGGTTCGTCCCATCCTCAGTTTGTCCTCCGGCTCGTGTGCTACCCCATTTTGCAAAACTAGCAAAATTTCGAACGGGCAACGGGGTGGCTTGAGGGCATAATTATTGATAAAATTCTTTCTTAGGGTCATAAAATATTTTATGGCAGTCTCCTAGACCGAATTTATGATACTATTAAGTGGTTCGTCCCATCCTCAGTTTTGCCTCCGTCTCGTGTGCTACCTCATTTTGCAATACTAGTATAATTTCGAACGGGCAACGGGGTGGCTTGAGGGCATAATTATTGATAAAATTCTTTCTTAGGGTCATAAAATATTATATGTTAGTCTCCTAGATCGAATTTATGATCCGATTCAGTGGTTCGTCCCATCCTCAGTTTTTCCTCCGGTTCGTGTGCTACCCCCTTTGGCAATACAGCCAAAATTTCGAACTGGCCACGGGGTGGCGTGAGGGCATAATTATTGATCCGATTCTATCTGAGGGTCATAAAATATTGTATGGAAGTCTCCAAGACCGAATTTTTAATCAGATTCAGTGGTTCGACCCATACGCAGTTTTTCCTCCGGCTCGTGTACTACCCCATTTGGCAATACTGTAAAAATTTCGAACGGGCCACGGGGTGGCGTGAGGACATAATTATTGATCCGATATTTTCTTAGGGTCATAAAATATTGTATAGCAGTCTCCAATACCGAATTTAAAATCCGATTCAATGGTTCGTCCCATACGCAGTTTTTCCTCCGGCTCGTGTACTACCCCCTTTGGCAATACTGGCAAAATTTTGAACCAGCCACGGGGTGGCGTGAGGGCATAATTATTGATCTGATTCTTTCTTAGGGTCATAAAATATTGTATGGCAGTCTCCTGGAACGAATTTATGATCCGATTAGGTGGTTCGACCCATACGCAGTTTTTCCTACGGCTCGTGTCCTACCTTTGGCAATACTGCCAAAATTTCGAACGGACCACGGGGTGGCGCGACGGCATAATCATTGATCCGATTCTTTCTTAGGGTCATAAAGTATTGTATGGCAGTCTCCTAGACCGAATTTATGATCCGATTCAGTGGTTCGTCCCATCCTCAGTTTGTCCTCCGGCTCGTGTGCTACCCCATTTTGCAATACTGGCAAAATTTCGAACGGGTAACGGGGTGGCTTGAGGGCATAATTATTGATAAAATTCTTTCTTAGGGTAATAAAATATTTTATGGCAGTCTCCTAGACAGAATTTATGATACTATTAAGTGGTTCGTCCCATCCTCAGTTTTGCCTCAGGCTCGTGTGCTACCCCATTTTGCAATACTAGCATAATTTCGAACGGGCAACGGGGTGGCTTGAGGGCATAATTATTGATAAAATTCTTTCTTAGGGTCATAAAATATTGTATGTCAGTCTCCTAAATCGAATTTATGGTCCGATTCAGTGGTTCGTCCCATCCTCAGTTTTTCCTCCGGCTCGTGTGCTACCCCCTTTGGCAATACTGCCAAAATTTCGAACGGGCCACGGGGTTGCGTGAAAGCATAATTATTGATCCGATTCTATCTTAGGGTCATAAAATATTGTATGTAAGTCTCCTAGACCGAATTTTTAATCAGATTCAGTGGTTCGACCCATACGCAGTTTTTCCTCCGGCTCGTGTACCACCCCATTTGGCAATACTGTAAAAATTTCGAACGGGCCACGGGGTGGCGTGAGGACATAATTATTGATCCGATATTTTCTTAGGGTCATAAAATTTTAATACTGCCAAAATTTCGAACGGGCCACGGGGTGGCGTGAGAGCATAATTATTGATCCGATTCTATCTTAGGGTCATAAAATATTGTATGTAAGTCTCCTAGACCGAATTTTTAATCAGATTCAGTGGTTCGACCCATACGCAGTTTTTCCTCCGGCTCGTGTACTACCCCATTTGGCAATACTGTAAAAATTTCGAACGGGCCACGGGGTGGCGTGAGGATATAATTATTGATCCGATATTTTCTTAGGGTCATAAAATTTTGTATGGCAGTCCCCAATACCGAATTTATAATCCGATTCAATGGTTCGTCCCATACGCAGTTTTTCCTCCGGCTCGTGTACTACCCCCTTTGGCAATACTGTAAAAATTTCGAACGGGCCACGGGGTGGCGTGAGGACATAATTATTGATCCGATATTTTCTTAATGTCATAAAATATTGTATGGCAGTCTCAATACCGAATTTATAATCCGATTCAATGGTTCGTCCCATACGCAGTTTTTCCTCCGGCTTGTGTACTACCCCTTTGGCAATACTGGCAAAATTTTGAACGGACCACGGGGTGGCGTGAGGGCATAATTATTGATCTGATTCTCTCTTAGGGTCATAAAATATTGTATGGCAGTCTCCTAGAACGAATATATGATCCGATTAAGTGGTTCGACCCATACGCAGTTTTTCCTCCTGCTCGTGTCCTACCTTTGGCAATACTGCCAAAATTTCGAACGGACCACGGGGTGGAGCGACGGCATAATCATTTATCCGATTCTTTCTTAGTGTTATAAAACATTGTATGGCAGTCTCTTAGACCGAATTTATGATCCGATTCAGTGGTTCGACCCATACTCAGTTTGTCCTCCGACTCGTTTACAACCCCTTTTGGCAATACTGACAAAATTTCGAACAAGCCACGGGGTGGCGTGAGGGCATAATTATTGATCCGATTCTTTCTTAGGGTCATAAAATATTGTATGGCAGTTTCCTAGACCGAATTTTTGATCCGATTCAGTGGTTAGACCCATACTCAGTTATTTCTCCGGCTCGTGTACTACCCCCTTTTGCAATACTAACAAAATTTCGAACGGGCAACGGGGTTGCTTGAGGGCATAATTATTGATAAAATTATTTCTTAGGGTCATAAAATATTGTATGTCAGTCTCCAAGACCGAATTTATGATCCGATTCAGCGGTTCGTCCCATCCTCAGTTTTTCCTCCGGCTCGTGTACTACCCCCTTTGGAAATACTGCCAAAATTTCGAACGGGCCACGAGGTGGCGTGAGGGCATAATTATTGATCCGATTCTATCTTAGGGTCATAAAATATTGTATGGAAGTCTTCTAGACCAAATTTTTAATCCGATTCAGTGGTTCGACCCATACTCAGTTATTTCTCCGGCTCGTGTACTACCCCCTTTTGCAATACTAGCAAAATTTCGAACGGGCAACGGGGTTGCTTGAGGGCATAATTATTGATAAAATTATTTCTTAGGGTCATAAAATATTGTATGTCAGTCTCCTAGACCGAATTTATGATCCGATTCAGTGGTTCGACCCATACTCAGTTTGTCCTCCGGCTCGTGTACTACCCCTTTTGGCAATACTGACAAAATTTCGAACAAGCCACGGGGTGGCGTGAGGGCATATTTATTGATCCGATTCTTTCTTAGGGTCATAAAATATTGTATGGCAGTCTCCTAGACCGAATTTATGTTCCGATTCAGTGGTTCGACCCATACTGAGTTATTTCTCCGGCTCGTGTACTACCCTTTTTTGCAATACTAGCATAATTTCGAACGGGCAACGGGGTGGCTTCAGGGCAAAATTATTGATAAAATTATTTCTTAGGGTCATAAAATATTGTATGTTAGTCTCCTAGACCGAATTTATGATCCGATTCAGCGGTTCGTCTCATCCTCAGTTTTTCCTCCGGCTCGTGTACTACCCCCTTTGGCAATACTGCCAAAATTTCGAACGGGCCACGGGGTGGCGTGAGGGCATAATTATTGATCCGATTCTATCTTAGGGTCATAAAATATTGTATGGAAGTCTCCTAGACCGAATTTATGATCCGATTCAGTGGTTCGACCCATACGCAGTTTTTCCTCCGGCTCGTGTACTACCCCATTTGGCAGTATTGTAAAAATTTCGAACAGGCCACGGGGTGGCGTGAAGACATAATTATTGATCCGATATTTTCTTAGGGTCATAAAATATTGTATGGCAGTCTCCAATACCGAATTTCTAATCCGATTCAATGGTTCGTCCCATACGCAGTTTTTCCTCCGGCTCGTGTCCTACCCCCTTTTGGCAATACTGGCAAAATTTTGAACGGGCCACGGGGTGGCGTGAGGGCATAATTATTGATCTGATTCTTTCTTAGGGTCATAAAATATTGTATGGCAGTCTTCTAGAACGAATTTATGATCCGATTAAGTGGTTCGACCCATACGCAGTTTTTCCTCCGGCTCGTCTCCTACCTTTGGCAATACTGCCTAAATTTCGAACGGACCACGGGGTGGCGCGACGGCATAATCATTTATCCGATTCTTTCTTAGGGTTATAAAATATTGTATGGCAGTCTCCTAGACCGAATTTATGATCCGATTCAGTGGTTCGACCCATACTCAGTTTGTCCTCCGGCTCGTGTACTACCCTTTTTGGCAATACGGACAAAATTTCGAACAAGCCACGAGGTGGCGTGAGGGCATAATTATTGATCCGATTCTTTCTTAGGGTCATAAAATATTGTATGGCAGTCTCCTAGACCGAATTTATGATCCGATTTAGTGGTTCGACCCATACTCAGTTATTTCTCCGGCTCGTGTACTACCCCCTTTTGCAATACTAGCAAAATTTCGAACAGGCAACGGGGTGGCTTGAGGGCATAATTATTGATAAAATTCTTTCTTAAGGTCATAAAATATTGTATGTCAGTCTCTTAGATCGAATTTATGATCCGATTCAGTGGTTCGTCCCATCCTCAGTTTTTCCTCCGGCTCGTATGCTACCCCCTTTGGCAATACTGCCTAAATTTCGAACGGGCCACGGGGTGGCGTGAGGGCATAATTATTGATCCGATTCTATCTTAGGGTCATAAAATATTGTATGGAAGTCTCCTAGACCGAATTTTTAATCCGATTCAGTGGTTCGACCCATGCGCAGTTTTTCCTCCGGCTCGTGTACTACCCCATTTCGCAATAGTGTAAAAATTTCGATCGGGCCACGGGGTAGCATGAGGACATAATTATTGATCCGATATTTTCTTAGCGTTATAAAATATTGTATGGCAGTCTCCAATACCGAATTTATAATCCGATTCAATGGTTCGTCCCATACGCAGTTTTTCCTCCGGCTCGTGTACTACCCCCTTAGGCAATACTGGCAAAATTTTGAACGGGCCACGGGGTGGCGTGAGGGCATAATTATTGATCTGATTCTTTCTTAGGGTCATACAATATAGTATGGCAGTCTCCTAGAACGAATTTATGATCCAATTAAGTGGTTCGACCCATACGCAGTTTTTCCTCCGGCTCGTGTACTACCCCATTTGGCAGTACTGTAAAAATTTCGAACAGGCCACGGGGTGGCGTGAAGACATAATTATTGATCCGATATTTTCTTAGGGTCATAAAATATTGTATGGCAGTCTCCAATACCGAATTTATAATCCGATTCAATGGTTCGTCCCATACGCAGTTTTTCCTCCGGCTCGTGTCCTACCCCCTTTTGGCAATACTGGCAAAATTTTGAACGGGCCACGGGGTGGCGTGAGGGCATAATTATTGATCTGATTCTTTCTTAGGGTCATAAAATATTGTATGGCAGTCTTCTAGAACGAATTTATGATCCGATTAAGTGGTTCGACCCATACGCAGTTTTTCCTCCGGCTCGTCTCCTACCTTTGGCAATACTGCCTAAATTTCGAACGGACCACGGGGTGGCGCGACGGCATAATCATTTATCCGATTCTTTCTTAGGGTTATAAAATATTGTATGGCAGTCTCCTAGACCGAATTTATGATCCGATTCAGTGGTTCGACCCATACTCAGTTTGTCCTCCGGCTCGTGTACTACCCTTTTTGGCAATACGGACAAAATTTCGAACAAGCCACGAGGTGGCGTGAGGGCATAATTATTGATCCGATTCTTTCTTAGGGTCATAAAATATTGTATGGCAGTCTCCTAGACCGAATTTATGATCCGATTTAGTGGTTCGACCCATACTCAGTTATTTCTCCGGCTCGTGTACTACCCCCTTTTGCAATACTAGCAAAATTTCGAACAGGCAACGGGGTGGCTTGAGGGCATAATTATTGATAAAATTCTTTCTTAAGGTCATAAAATATTGTATGTCAGTCTCTTAGATCGAATTTATGATCCGATTCAGTGGTTCGTCCCATCCTCAGTTTTTCCACCGGCTCGTATGCTACCCCCTTTGGCAATACTGCCTAAATTTCGAACGGGCCACGGGGTGGCGTGAGGGCATAATTATTGATCCGATTCTATCTTAGGGTCATAAAATATTGTATGGAAGTCTCCTAGACCGAATTTTTAATCCGATTCAGTGGTTCGACCCATGCGCAGTTTTTCCTCCGGCTCGTGTACTACCCCATTTCGCAATAGTGTAAAAATTTCTATCGGGCCACGGGGTAGCATGAGGACATAATTATTGATCCGATATTTTCTTAGCGTTATAAAATATTGTATGGCAGTCTCCAATACCGAATTTATAATCCGATTCAATGGTTCGTCCCATACGCAGTTTTTCCTCCGGCTCGTGTATTACCCCATTTGGCAATACTGTAAAAATTTCGAACGGGTCACGGGGTGGAGTGAGGACATAATTATTGATCCGATATTTTCTTAGGGTTATAAAATATTGTATGGCAGTCTCCAATACCGAATTTATAATCCTATTCAATGGTTCGTCCCAAACGCAGTTTTTCCTCCGGCTCGTGTACTACCCACTTTGGCAATACTGGCAAAATTTTGAACGGGCCACGGGGTGGCGTGAGGGCATAATTATTGATCTGATTCTTTTTTAGGGTCATAAAATATTGTATGGCAGTCTCCTAGAAGGAATTTATGATCCGATTAGGTTGTTCGACCCATACGCAGTTTTTCCTCCTGCTCGTGTCCTAACTTTGGCAATACTGCCAAAATTTCGAACGGACCACGGGGTGGCGCGACGGCATAATCATTTATCCGATTCTTTCTTAGGGTCATAAAATATTGTATGGCAGTCTCATAGACCGAATTTATGATCCGATTCAGTGGTTCGTCCCATCCAAAGTTTGTCCTCCGGCTCGTGTGCTACCCCATTTTGCAATACTAGCAAAATTTCGAACGGGCAACGGGGTGGTTTGAGGGCATAATTATTGATAAAATTCTTTCATAGGGTCATAAAATATTTTATGGCAGTCTTCTAGACCGAATTTATGATCCTATTAAGCGGTTCGTCCCATCCTCAGTTTTGCCTCCGGCTTGTGTGCTACCCCATTTTGCAATACTAGCATAATTTCGAACGGGCAACGGGGTGGCTTGAGGGCATAATTATTGATAAAATTCTTTCTTAGGGTCATAAAATATTGTATGTCAGTCTCCTAGACCAAATTTATGATCCGATTCAGTGGTTCGTCCCATCCTCAGTTTTTCCTCCGGCTCGTGTGCTACCCCCCTTTGGCAATACTGCCAAAATTTCGAACGGGCCACGGGGTGGCGTGAGGGCATAATTATTGATCCGATTCTATCTTAGGGTCATAAAATATTGTATGGAAGTCTCATAGACCGAATTTTTAATCCGATTCAGTGGTTCGACCCATACGCAGTTTTTCCCCCGGCTCGTGTACTACCCCATTTGGCAATACTGTAAAAATTTCGAACGGGCCACGGGGTGGCGTGAGGACTTAATTATTGATCCGATATTTTCTTAGGGTCATAAAATATTGTATGGCAGTCTCCAATACCGAATTTATAATCCGATTCAATGGTTTGTCCCATACGCAGTTTTTCCTCCGGCACGTGTACTACCCCCTTTGGCAATACTGGCAAAATTTTGAACGGGCCACGGGGTGGCGTGAGGGCATAATTATTGATCTGATTCTTACTTAAGGTCATAAAATATTGTATGGCAGTCTCATAGAACGAATTTATGATCCGATTAAGTGGTTCGACCCATACGCAGTTTTTCCTCCGGCTCGTGTCCTACCTTTGGCAATACTGCCAAAATTTCGAACGGACCACGGGGTGGCGCGACGGCATAATTATTTATCCGATTCTTTCTTAGGGTTATAATATATTGTATGGCAGTCTCCTAGACCGAATTTATGATCCGATTCAGTGGTTCGACCCATACTCAGTTTGTCCTCCGGCTCGTGTACTACCCCTTTTGGCAATACTGACAAAATTTCGAACACGCCACGAGGTGGCGTGAGGGCATAATTATTGATCCAATTCTTTCTTAGGGTCATAAAATATTGTATGGCAGTCTCTTAGACCGAATTTATGATCCGATTCAGTAGTTCGACCCATACTCAGTTATTTCTCCGGCTCGTGTACTACCCCCTTTTGCAATACTAGCAAAATTTTGAACTGGCAACGGGGTGGCTTGAGGGCATAATTATTGATAAAATTATATCATAGGGTCATAAAATATTGTATGTCAGTCTCCGAGACCGAATTTATGATCCGATTCAGTGGTTCGTCCCATCCTCAGTTTTTCCACCTGCTCGTGTGCTACCCCATTTGGCAATACTGCCAAAATTTCGAACGGGCCACGGGGTGGCGTGAGGGCATAATTATTGATCCGATTCTAAGTTAGGGTCATAAAATATTGTATGGAACTCTTCTAGACCGAATTTTTAATCCGATTCAGTGGTTCGACCCATACGCAGTTTTTCCTCCGGCTCGTGTACTACCCCATTTGGCAATACTGACAAAATTTCGAACGGGCCACGGGGTGGCGTGAGGACATAATTATTGATCCGATATTTTCTTAGGGTCATAAAATATTGTATGGCAGTCTCCAATACCGAATTTATAATCCGATTCAATGGTTCGTCCCATACGCAGTTTTTCCTCCGGCTCGTGTACTACCCCCTTAGGCAATACTGGCAAAATTTTGAACGGGCCACGGGGTGGCGTGAGGGCATAATTATTGATCTGATTCTTTCTTAGGGTCATACAATATAGTATGGCAGTCTCCTAGAACGAATTTATGATCCAATTAAGTGGTTCGACCCATACGCAGTTTTTCCTCCGGCTCGTGTCCTACCTTTGGCAATACTGCCAAAATTTCGAACGGACCACGGGGTGGCGCGACGGCATAATCATTTATCCGATTATTTCTTAGGGTTATAAAATATTGTATGGCAGTCTAATAGACCGAATTTATGATCCGATTTAGTGGTTCGACCCATACTCAGTTTGTCCTCCGGCTCGTGTACTACCCCTTTTGGCAATACTGACAAAATTTCGAACAAGCCACGGGGTGGCGTGAGGGCATAATTATTGATCCGATTCTTTCTTAGGGTCATAAAATATTGTATGGCAGTCTCCTAGACCGAATTTATGATCCGATTCAGTGGTTCGACCCATACTCAGTTATTTCTCCGGCTCGTGTACTACCTTCTTTTGCAATACTAGCAAAAATTCGAACTGGCAACGGGGTGGCTTGAGGGCATAATTATTGATAAAATTATTTCTTAGGGTCATAAAATATTGTATGTCAGTCTCCTAGACCGAATTTATGATCCGATTCAGTGGTTCGTCCCATCATCAGTTTTTCCTCCGGCTCGTGTGCTACCCTTTTTGGCAATACTGTCAAAATTTCGAACGGGCCACGGGGTGGCGTGAGGACATAATTATTGATCCGATATTTTCTTAGGGTTATAAAATATTGTATGGCAGTCTCCAATACCGAATTTATAATCCGATTCAATGGTTCGTCCCGTACGCAGTTTATCCTCCGGCTCGTGTACTACCCCCATTGGCAATACAGGCAAAATTTCGAACGGGCCACGAGGTGGTATGAGGGCATAATTATTGATCTGATTCTTTCTTAGGGTCATAAAATATTGTATGGTAGTCTTCTAGAACGAATTTATGATCCGATTAAGTGGTTCGACCCATACGCAGTTTTTCCTCCGGCTCGTGTCCTACCTTTGTCAATACTGCCAAAATTTCGAACGGACCACGGGGTGGCGCGACGGCATAATCATTTATCCGATTCTTTCTTAGGTTTATAAAATATTGTATGGCAGTCTCCTAGACCGAATTTATGATCCGATTCAGTGGTTCGACCCATACTCAGTTTGTCCTCCGGCTCGTGTACTACCCCATTTGGCAATACTGTAAAAATTTCGAACGGGCCACGGGGTGGCGTGAGGACATAGTTATTGATCCGATATTTTCTTAGGGTCATAAATATTGTACGGCAGTCTCCAATACCGAATTTATAATCCGATTCAATGGTTCGTCCCATACGCAGTTTTTCCTCCGGCTCGTGTACTACCCCATTTGGCAATACTGGCAAAATTTTGAACGGGCCACGGGGTGGCGTGAGGGCATAATTATTGATCTGATTCTTTATTAGGGTCATAAAATATTGTATTGCAGTCATCTAGACCGAATTTATGATCTGATTCAGTGGTTCGACTCATACTCAGTTATTTCTCCTGCTCGTGTACTACCCCCTTTTGCAATACTAGCAAAATTTCGAACGGGCAACGGGGTGGCTTGAGTGCATAATTATTGATAAAATTATTTCTTAGGGTCATAAAATATTGTATGTCAGTCTCCTAGACCGAATTTATGATCTGATTCAGTGGTTCGTCCCATCCTCAGTTTTTCCTCCGGCTCGTGTGCTACCCATTTTGGCAATACTGCCAAAATTTCGAACGGGCCACGGTGTGGCGTGAGGGCATAATTATTGATCCGATTCTATCTTAGGGTCATAAAATATTGTATGGAAGTCTCCTAGACCGAATTATTAATCCGATTCAGTGGTTCGACCCATACGCAGTTTTTCCTCCGGCTCGTGTACTACCCCATTTGGCAATACTGTAAAAATTTCGAATGGCCCACGGGGTGGCGTGAGGACATAATTATTGATCCGATATTTTCTTATGGTCATAAAATATTGTATGGCAGTCTCCAATACCGAATTTATAATCCGATTCAATGGTTCGTCCCATACGCAGTTTTTCCTCCGGCCCGTGTACTACCCCCTTTGGCAATACTGACAAAATTTTGAACGGCCCACGGGGTGGCGTGAGGGCATAATTATTGATCTGATTCTTTCTTAGGGTCATAAAATATTGTATGGCAGTCTCGTAGAATGAATTTATGATCCGATTAAGTGGTCGACCCATACGCAGTTTTTCCTCCGGCTCGTGTCCTACCTTTGACAATACTGCCAAAATTTCGAACGGACCACGGGGTGGCGCGACGGCATAATCATTTATCCGATTCTTTCTTAGGGTTATAAAATATTGTATGGCAGTATCCTAGACTGAATTTATGATCCGATTCAGTGGTTCGACCCATACTCAGTTTGTCCTCCGGCTCGTGTACCACCCCTTTTGTCAATACTGACAAAATTTCGAACAAGCCACGGGGTGGCGTGAGGGCATAATTATTGATCCGATTTTTTCTTAGGGTCAAAAAATATTGTATGGCAGTCTCCTAGACCGAATTTATGATCCAATTCAGTGGTTCGACCCATACTCAGTTATTTCTCCGGCTCGTGTACTACCCCCTTTTGCAATACTAGCAAAAATTCGAACGGGCAACGGGGTGGCGTGAGGGCATAATTATTGATCTGATTCTTTCTTAGGGTCATAAAATATTGTATGGCAGTCTCCTAGAACGAATTTATGATCCAATTAAGTGGTTCGACCCATACGCAGTTTTTCCTCCGGCTCATGTCCTACCTTTGGCAATACTGCCAAAATTTCGAACGGACCACGGGGTGGCGCGACGGCATAATCATTTATCCGATTTTTTCTTAGGGTTATAAAATATTGTATGGCAGTCTCCTAGACCGAATTTATGATCCGATTCAGTGGTTCGACCCATACTCAGTTTGTCCTCCGGCTCGTGTACTACCCCTTTTGGTAATACTGACAAAATTTCGAACAAGCCACGGGGTAGCGTGAGGGCATAATTATTGATCCGATTCTTTCTTAGGGTCATAAAATAATGTATTTCAGTCTCCTAGACCGAATTTATGATCCGATTCAGTGGTTCGACCCATACTCAGTTATTTCTCCGGCTCGTGTACTACCCCCTTTTGCAATACTAGCAAAATTTCGAACGGGCAACGGGGTGGCTTGAGAGCATAATTATTTATAAAATTATTTCTTAGGGTCATAAAATATTGTATGTTAGTCTCCTAGACCGAATTTATGATCCGATTCAGTGGTTCGTCCCATCCTCACTTTTTCCTCCGGCTCGTGTGCTACCCCTTTTTGCAATACTGCCAAAATTTCGTACGGGCCACGGTGTGGCGTGAGGGCATAATTATTGATCCGATTCTATCTTAGGGTCATAAAATATTGTATGGAAGTCTCCTAGACCGAATTATTAATCCGATTCAGTGGTTCGACCCATACGCAGTTTTTCCTCCGGCTCGTGTACTACCACATTTGGCAATACTGTAAAAATTTCGAACGGGCCACGGGGTGGCGTGAGGACATAATTATTGATCCGATATTTTCTTATGGTCATAAAATATTGTATGGCAGTCTCCAATAACGAATTTATATTCCGATTCAATGGTTCGTCCCATACGCAGTTTTTCCTCCGGCTCGTGTACTACCCCCTTTGGCAATACTGGCAAAATTTTGAACGGGCCACGGGGTGGCGTGAGTGCATAATTATTGATCTGATTCTTTCTTAGGGTCATAAAATATTGTATGGCAGTCTCCTGGAATGAATTTATGATCCGATTAAGTTGTTCGACCCATACGCAGTTTTTCCTCCGGCTCGTGTCCTACCTTTGGCAATACTGCCAAAATTTCGAACGGACCACGGGGTGGCGCGACGGCATAATCATTTATCCGATTCTTTCTTAGGGTTATAAAATATTGTATGGCAGTCTCCTAGACCGAATTTATGATCCGATTCAGTGGTTCGACCCATACTCAGTTTGTCCTCGGGCTCGTGTACTACCCCTTTTGGAAATATTGACAAAATTTCGAACAAGCCACGGGGTGGCGTGAGGGCATAATTATTGATCCGATTTTTCTTAGGGTCATAAAATATTGTATGGCAGTCTCCTATACCGAATTTATGATCCGATTCAGTGGTTCGACCCATACTCAGTTATTTCTCCGGCTCGTGTACTACCCCCTTTTGCAATACTAGCAAAATTTCGTACGGGCAACGGGGTGGCGTGAGGGCATAATTATTGATCTGATTCTTTCTTAGGGTCATAAAATATTGTATGGCAGTCTCCTAGAACGAATTTATGATCCGATTAAGTGGTTCGACCCATGCGCAGATTTTCCTCCGGCTCGTGCCCTACCATTGGCAATACTGCCAAAGTTTCGAACGGACCACGGGGTGGCGCGACGGCATAATCATTTATCCGATTCTTTCTTAGGGTTATAAAATATTGTATGGCAGTCTCCTAGACCGAATTTATGATCCGATTCAGTGGTTCGACCCATACTCAGTTTGTCCTCCGGCTCGTGTACTACCCCTTTTGGCAATACTGACAAAATTTCGAACAAGCCACGGGGTGGCGTGAGGGCATAATTATTGATCCGATTCTTTCTTAGGGTCATAAAATATTGTATGGCAGTCTCCTATACCGAATTTATGATCCGATTCAGAGGTTCGACCCATACTCAGTTATTTTTCCGGCTCATGTACTACCCCATTTTGCAATACTAGCAAAATTTCGAACGGGCAACGGGGTGGCTTGAGAGCATAATTATTGATAAAATTATTTCTTAGGGTCATAAAATATTGTATGTCAGTCTCCTAGACCGAATTTATGATCCGATTCAGTGGTTCGTTTCATCCTCAGTTTTTCCTCCGGCTCGTGTGCTACCCCCTTTGGCAATACTGTAAAAATTTCGAACGGGCCACGGGGTGGCGTGAGGACATAATTATTGATCCGATATTTTCTTAGGGTCATAAAATATTGTATGGCAGTCTCCAATACCGAATTTATCATCAGATTCTATGGTTCGTCCCATACGCAGTATTTCCTCCTGCTCGTGTACTACCCCCTTTGGCAATACTGTCAAATTTTGAACGGGCCACGGGATGGCGTGAGGGCATAATTATTGATATGATTCTTTCTTAGGGTCATAAAATATTATATGGCAGTCTCCTAGAACGAATTTATGATCCGATTAAGTGGTTCGACCCATACGCAGTTTTTCCTCCGGTTCGTGTCCTACCTTTGGCAATACTGCCAAAATTTCGAACGGACCACGGGGTGGCGCGACGGCATAATCATTTATCCGATTCTTTCTTAGGGTTATAAAATATTATATGGGAGTCTCCATGACCGAAATTATGATCTGATTCAGTAGTTCGACCCATCCTCAGTTTTTCTTCCGGCTCGTGTACATCCTTTGGCAATACTGGAAAATTTTTGAACGAGCCACGGGGTGGCGTGAGGGCATAATTATTGATACGATTCTTTCCTAAGTTTATAAAATATTGTATGGCAGTCTCTTAGACCGAATTTATGATCCGATTCAGTGGTTCGACCCATCCTCAGTTTATCCTCCGGCTCGTGTACTACCCTTTTTGGCAATACTGCCAAAATTTCGAACGGGCCACGTGGTGGCGTCAAGGCATTAATATTGATCCGATTCTTTCTTAGGGTCATAAAATATTGTATGGAAGTCACCTATACCCAGTTTATGATCCGATTCAGTGGTTCGACCCATACTCCATTTTTCCTCTGGCTCGTGTACTACCCCATTTGGCAATACAGGAAAAATTTCGAAAGGACCACGAGTCGCTTGAGGGCATAATTATTGATCTGATTCTTTCTTAGGGTAATAAAATATTGTATGGCAGTCTCCTAGAACGAATTTATAATCTGATTCAATGGATCGTCCCATACGCAGTGTTTCCTCCGGCACGTGTACTAACCCCTTTGGCAGTACTGGCAAAATTTCGAACGGGCCACGGGGTAGCGTGAGGGCATAATTATTGATATGATTCTTTCTTAGGGTCATAAAATATTGTATGGCAGTCTCCTAGACTGAATTTAGGATCCGATTCAGTGGTTCAACCCATACGCAGTTTTTCCTCCGGCTCGTGTCCAACCTTTGGCAATACTGCCAAAATTTCGAACGGGCCACGAAGTGGCGTGAGGGCATAAATAATGATCCGATTCTTTCTTAGGGTAATAAAAAATTGTATGGCAGTCTCCTAAACCGAATTTATGATCCGATTCAGTGGTTCGACCCATACTCAGTTATTTCTCCAGCTAGTATACTACCCCCTTTTGCAATACTAGCAAAATTTCGAACGGGCAACGGGGTGGCTTGAGGGCATAATTATTGATAAAATTATTTCTTAGGGTCATAAAATATTGTATGGCAGTCTCCTAAACCGAATTTATGATCCGATTCAGTGGTTCGTCCCATCCTCAGTTTTTCCTCCGGCTCGTGTGCTACCCCATTTTGCAATACTAGCAAAATTTCGAACGGGCAACGGGGTGGCTTGAGGGCATAATTATTGATAAAATTCTTTCATAGGGTCATAAAATTTTGTATGGCAGTCTCCTAGACCGAATTTATGATCCGATTCAGTTGTTCGTCCCATCCTAAGTTTTTCCTCCGGCTCGTGTGCTACCCCGTTTGGCAATACTGCCATTATTTCGAACGGGCCACGGGGTGGCGTGAGGGCATAATTATTGATCCGATTCTTTCTTAGGTAATAAAATATTGTATGGCAGTCTCCTAGACCGAATTTATGATCCGATTCAGTGGTTCGACCCATACTCAATTTTTCCTCCGGCTCGTGTACTATCCCATTTGGCAATACTGGAAAAATTTCGAACGGACCACGGGGTCGCGTGAGGGCATAATTATTGATCTGCTTCTTTCTTAGGGTCATAAAATATTGTATGGCAGTCTCCTAGACCGAATTTATGATCCGATTCAATGGTTCAACCCATACTCAGTTATTCATCTGGCTCGTGTACTACCCCCTTTGGCAATACGACAAAAATTATGAAAGGGCCACGGGGTGGCGTGAGGGCGTAATTATAGATCCGTTTCTATCTTAGGGTCATAAAATATTGTATGGTAGTCTCCTAGACCGAATTTATGATCTGATTCAGTGGTTCGACCCATACGCAGTTTTTCCTCCGGCTCGTGTCCAACCTTTGGCAATACTGTCAAAATTTCCAACGGGCCACGGGGTGGCGTGAGGGCATAAATAATGATCCGATTCTTTCTTAAGGTAATAAAAAATTGTATGGCAGTCTCCGAGACCGAATTTATGATCCAATTCAGTGGTTCGACCCATACTCAGTTATTTCTCCGGCTCGTGTACTACCCCCTTTTGCAATACTAGCAAAATTTCGAACGGGCAACGGGGTGGCTTGAGGGCATAATTATTGATAAAATTATTTCTTAGGGTCATAAAATATTGTATGTCAGTCTCCTAGACCGAATTTATGATCCGATTCAGTGGTTCGACCCATACTCAGTTATTTCTCCAGCTCGTGTACTACCCCTTTTGTAATACTAGCAAAATTTCGAACGGGCAACGGGGTGGCTTGAGGGCATAATTATGGATAAAATTATTTCTTAGGGTCATAAAATATTGTATGTCAGTCTCCTAGACCGAATTTATGATCCGATTTAGTGGTTCGTCCCATCCTCAGTTTTTCCTCCGGCTCGTGTGCTACCCCCTTTGGCAATACTGCCAAAATTTCGAACGGGGCATGGGGTGGCGTGAGGGCATAATTATTGATCCGATTCTATCTTAGGGTCATAAAATATTGTATGGAAGTCTCCTAGACCGAATTTTTAATCCGATTCAGTGGTTCGACCCTTACGCAGTTTTTCCTCCGGCTCGTGTACTACCCCATTTGGCAATACTGTAAAAATTTCGAACGGGACACAGGGTGGCGTGAGGACATAATTATTGATCCGATATTTTCTTAGGGTCATAAAATATTGTATGGCAGTCTCCAATACCGAATTTATAATCCGATTCAATGGTTCGTCCCATACGCAGTATTTCCTCCGGCTCGTGTACTACCCCCTTTGGCAATACTGTCAAATTTTGATCTGGCCACGGGGTGGCGTGAGGGCATAATTATTGATCTGATTCTTTCTTAGGGTCATAAAATATTATATGGCAGTCTCCTAGAACGAATTTATGATCCGATTAAGTGGTTCGACCCATACGCAGTTTTTCCTCCGGTTCGTGTCCTACCTTTGGCAATACTGCCAAAATTTTGAACGGACCACGGGGTGGCGCGACGGCATAATCATTTATCCGATTCTTTCTTAGGGTTATAAAATATTATATGGGAGTCTCCATGACCGAATTTATGATCTGATTCAGTAGTTTGACCCATCCTCAGTTTTTCTTCCGGCTCGTGTACATCCTTTGGCAATACCGGAAAAATTTTGAACGAGCCACGGGGTGGCGTGAGGGCATAATTATTGATACGATTCTTTCCTAAGGTTATAAAATATTGTATGGCAGTCTCTTAGACCGAATTTATGATCCGATCAGTGGTTCGACCCATCCTCAGTTTATCCTCCGGCTCGTGTACTACCCTTTTTGGCAATACTGCCAAAATTTCGAACGGGCCATGTGGTGGCGTGAGGGCATTATTGTTGATCCGATTCTTTCTTAGGGTCATAAAATATTGTATGGAAGTCACCTATACCCAGTTTATGATCCGATTCAGTGGTTCGACCCATACTCCATTTTTCCTCTGGCTCGTGTACTACCCCATTTGGCAATACAAGAAAAATTTCGAAAGGACCACGGGTCGCGTGAGGGCATAATTATTGATCTGATTCTTTCTTAGGGTAATAAAATATTGTATGGCAGTCTCCTAGAACGAATTTATAATCTGATTCAATGGTTCGTCCCATACGCAGTGTTTCCTCCGGCTCGTGTACTAACCCCTTTGGCAGTACTGGCAAAATTTCGAACGGGCCACGGGGTAGCGTGAGGGCATAATTATTGATATGATTCTTTCTTAGGGTCATAAAATATTGTATGGCAGTCTCCTAGACTGAATTTAGGATCCGATTCAGTGGTTCAACCCATACGCAGTTTTTCCTCCGGCTCGTGTCCAACCTTTGGCAATACTGCCAAAATTTCGAACGAGCCACGAAGTGGCTTGAGGGCATAAATAATGATCCGATTCTTTCTTAGGGTAATAAAATATTGTACGGCAGTCTCCTAGACCGAATTTATGATCCGATTCAGTGGTTCGTCCCATCCTCAGTTTTTCCTCCGGCTTGTGTGCTACCCCATTTTGCAATACTAGCAAAATTTCGAACGGGCAACGGGGTGGCTTGAGGGCATAATTATTGATAAAATTCTTTCTTAGGGTCATAAAATTTGTATGGCAGTCTCATAGACCGAATTTATGATCCAATTCAGTGGTTTGACCCATACTCAATTTTTCCTCCGGCTCGTGTACTATCCCATTTGGCAATACTGGAAAAATTTTCGAACGGGCCACGGGGTCGCGTGAGGGCATAATTATTGATCTGCTTCTTTCTTAGGGTCATAAAATATTGTATGGCAGTCTCCTAGACCGAATTTATGATCCGATTCAATGGTTCAACCCATACTCAGTTATTCATTCGGCTCGTGTACTACCCCCTTTGGCAATACGAAAAAAATTATGAAAGGGCCACGGGGTGGCGTGAGGGCGTAATTATAGATCCGTTTCTATCTTAGGGTCATAAATTATTGTATGGTAGTCTCCTAGACCGAATTTATGATCTGATTCAGTGGTTCGACCCATACGCAGTTTTTCCTCCGGCTCGTGTCCAACCTTTGGCAATACTGCCAAAATTTCCAACGGGCCACGGGGTGGCGTGAGGGCATAAATAATGATCCAATTCTTTCTTAAGGTAATAAAAAATGGTATGGCAGTCTCCGAGACCGAATTTATGATCCGATTCAGTGGTTCGACCCATACTCAGTTATTTCTTTAGCTCGTGTACTACCCCCTTTTGCAATACTATCAAAATTTCGAACGGGCAACAGGGTGGCTTGAGGGCATAATTATTGATAAAATTCTTTCTTAGGGTCATAAAATATTGTATGGCTGTCTCTTAGACCGAATTTATGATCCGATTCAGTGGTTCGACCCATACGCAGTTTTTCCTCAGGCTCGGCAATACGACCAAAATTATGAACGGGCCACGAGGTGGCGTGAGGGCATAATTATTGATCCGATTCTTTCTTAGGGTCATAAAATATTGTATGGGACTCTCCATGAACAAATTTATGATCTGATTCAGTGGTTCAACCAATCCTCAGTTTTTCCTCCGGTTCGTGTGCCCCCTTTAGCAATACTGACAAAATTTCGAACAAGTCTCGGGGTGGCGTGAGGACATAATTATTGATCCGATTCTTTCTTAGGGTTATAAAATATTGTATGGCAGTCTCCTAGACCGAATTTATGATCCGATTCAGTGGTTCGACCCATCCTCAGTCTTTTATTCCGGCTCGTGTACTACCCCCTTTGGTAGTAATACCAAAATTTCGAACGGGCCACGGGGTGGCGTGAGGGCATAATTATTGATCCGATTCTTTCTTAGGCTCATAAAATATTTTATGGAAGTCTCATATACCCAATTTGTGATCCGATTTAGTGGTTCTACCCATACTTAGTTTTTCCTATGGCTCGTGTAGTACCCTATTTGGCAATACTGGCAAAATTTTGAACGAGCCACGGGGTTCGAACGAGCTCCACCCCTTGGCGTGAGGGCAAATTTATTAATCCGATTCTTTCTTTGGGTCATAAAATATTGTATGGGAGTCTTCATGACCGAATTTATGATCCGATTCAGTGGTTCGACCCATCCTCAGTTTTTCTTCCGGCTCGTGTACCCCCTTTGGCAATACCGGCAAAATTTCGAACGAGCCACGGGGTGGCGTAAGGGCATAATTATTGATACGATTCTTTCTTAGGGTCATAAAATATTATTTGGGAGTCTCCATGACCGAATTTATGATCTGATTCAGTGGTTCGACCCATCCTCAGTTTTTCTTCCGGCTCGTGTACCTTTTTTGGCAACACTGGAAAAATTTTGAACGAGCCACGGAGTGGCGTAAGGGCATAATTATTGATACGATTCTTTCTTATGGTTATAATATATTGTATGGCAGTCTCTTAGACCGAATTTATGATCCGATTCAGTGGTTCGACCCATCCTCAGTTTTTCCTCCGGCTCGTGTACTACCCCCTTTGGCAATACTGCCAAAATTTTGAACGGGCCACGGGGTGGCGTGAGGGCATAATTATTGATCCGATTGTTTCTTAGGGTCATAAAATATTGTATGGAAGTCTCCTATACCCAATTTATGATCCGATTCAGTGGTTCGACCCATACTCAATTTTTCCTCCGGCTCGTGTACTACCCCATTTGGCAATACTGGAAAAAATCGAACGGGCCACGGGGTCGCGTGAGTGCATAATTATTGATCTGATTTTTCCTAGGGTCATAAAATAATGTATGGCCGTCTCTTAGACCGAATTTATAATCTGATTCAATGGTTCGTCCCATATGCAGTTTTTCCTCCGGCTCGTGTACTAACCCCTTTGGCAGTACTGGCAAAATTTCGAACGGGCCACGGGGTAGCGTGAGGGCATAATTATTGATATGATTATTTCTTAGGGTCATAAAATATTGTATGGCAGTCTCCTAGACCGAATTTATGATCCGATTCATTGGTTCGACCCATACGCAGTTTTTCCTCCGGCTCGTGTCCAACCTTTGGCAATACTGCCAAAATTTCGAACGGGCCACTGGGTGGCGTGAGGGCATAAATAATGATCCGATTCTTTCTTAGGGTAATAAAATGTTGTATGGCAGTCTCCTAGACAGAATTGATGATCCGATTCAGTGATTCAACCCATACTCTGTTATTTTTCCGGCTCGTGTACTATCCCCTTTTACAATACTAGCAAAATTTGAACGGGCAACGGGGTGGCTTGAGAGCATAATTATTGATAAAAGTCTTTCTTATGGTCATAAAATATTGTATGGCAGTCTCCTAGACCGAATTTATGATCCGATTCAGTGGTTCGTCCCATCCTCAGTTTTTCCTCCGGCTCGTGTGCTACCCCATTTTGCAATATTAGCAAAATTTCGAACGGGCAACGGGGTGGCTTGAGGGCATAATTATTGATAAAATTCTTTCTTAGGGTCATAAAATATTTTATGGCACTCTCTTAGACCGAATTTATAATCCTATTAAGTGGTTCGTCCCATCCTCAGTTTTGCCTCCAGCTCGTGTGCTACCCCATTTTGCAATACTAGCAAAATTTCGAACGGGCAACGGGGTGGCTTGAGGGCATAATTATTGATAAAATTCTTTCTTAGGGTCATAAAATTTTGTATGGCAGTCTCCTAGACCGAATTTATGATCCGATTCAGTGGTTCGTCCCATCCTCAGTTTTTCCTCCGGCTCGTGTGCTACCCCCTTTGGCAATACTGCCAAAATTTCGAACGGTCCACGGGGTGGCGTGAGGGCATAATTATTGATCCGATTCTTTCTTAGGGTAATAAAATATTGTATGGCAATCTCCTAGACCGAATTTATGATCCGATTCAGTGGTTCGACCCATACTCAGTTATTTCTCCGGCTCGTGTACTACCCCCTTTTGCAATACTAGCAAAATTTCGAAAGGGCAACGGGGTGGTTTGAGGGCATAATTATTGATAAAATTCTTTCTTAGGGTAATAAAATATTGTATGGTAATCTCCTAGACCGAATTTATAATCCGATTCAGTGGTTCGTCCCATCCTCAGTTTTTCTTCCGGCTCGTGTACTACCCCCTTTGGCAATATGACCAAAATTTCGAACTGGCCACGGGGTGGGGTGAGGACATAATTGTGAAGACCCGAGCACAGGTGCAGAAGCGTGAATAGTCAGTATTAACGGTGGAGCTCGGATCTAGGTTTAGGATCGAATTGTATTCGCTATTCATTCTTGAAAGATGTTTGGACGGATAAGATGTATTTTGAGAGAGCCTGATTTAATTAACATTCAATAATAGGATGAACAATTGTAATCAAAACACAAAAGATAGAACTGGCAGTATGATTTCATTAGTCGAATGATTCTCATAAAGAAGAACCACTCATACATTCATACATACATACATACACACACAAGAAATATCAGCCGCCTCCAGGAGAGCTCATCCTGGAGGAGGAGACTCTCTCAAAAGGATAAAACCCTAGATCTCTCTCAAAACACAATACAGTCACTCATACTAGACGAATGAATAAAAACATCTATTTATACTAGTCTAGCATGACTTGGTCTTCAAGCAATCCACCCTTAGTTGAGACCAAACAATATATTTTTCACCCACATATTAATTCGATGCGTCGGTCTAAAATATAAGTTCCAACAATCTCCCCCTTAGACCGATGCCATCGAATTTCTTCCATGATCACCTCATAACTCGTTGTCTTTCGTTGAAATTCTCCCCCTCACGTTAAGCTTCTCCCATTGTTCATTTCAAATTATCACTCTTATACCACTTTTGGATATAATTGTATGGGCATATGAACGAGGCTTTGAACTTAAAAGTTCAACTTCAAGTAATAAGGTTACCACAAAAAGAAATAAACTCAATGTGATCATCAAATAATCTTCAATTCTTCAAATTTGTCTCTTCCCTTGTAAATCATCTTCAAACAATTCCCTGAATCAAGATAGCATTCAAGTCAACCATAACCCGTTCTTGACTGTTCAAGTGACTATTTCATAGGAGGTTAAACTCTACTAATCATCCTTTCAACATTGTTACTTGTGATGACTCTATCTTCTCATCCGTACTAGGAAATCTGAAAACTTACAAACGATGAAACATCTTTGAAAGACCTTGGATTATTGATCTTGATCAACTTTTCGTTAACTTGAGTCTTTTACTTGATTTGAAGCTTGCCATTTGCAATGAAATTAAAAGATTGTTACTCCCCCAATTTCGTTGCAATTGTCTTTAATAATTGTGTCTTCAAATCAAGTGTGGGTGAAGCAATCTTGACCATCCTTATCAAGATTGTAAAAATCTGAAAATAAACATATTCATATGTTGGTTGACACTAAAAGTGAGTAAATCCTTCAGCTTGGTCAACACTTGTTCTTGTCATCTTTCTAATAGCAAACGTTTACCATTTAATGAATCTATGTCTATTACTCTTAAACCATTTGATATTATACATTGTGACCTATGAACATCCCCCGTCCTTAGCAAGTTGGCTACAAATACTACATGGTTCTAATAGACAATTACTCTTATTATATTTGGGTATATCCATTAAAATTCAAATCTGAAACTTTCCAACCTTTGTTAAGTTTAATAAACTTATTAACACCCAATTCAACGTCCATATCAAAACATTCCAATGTGACCTTGGAGGTGAATTCGATAATAATAACTTCAAGTCCTTTGCCCAAACAAACGGACTCTTATTTCACTTTGCTTGCCCTAAACTCTCAACATAATGGACGTGCCGAATGCATGATCCGGTGCATTAATGATATCATTTGTTCTCTCCCTATCCATGCTCGGCTTCCCTCATCATTTTGGGTGGAAGCGCTTCACACCACATCATATCTTTACAACATCCTTCCTACGAAACACCTGCATTTCAAACCCTTGCCTTTGTCATATGCCATTGACACATGTCGTATGATCACTTACCAGTGTTCGGGTGCGAATGTTACCCAAATATTTCTGCTACTCAAACAAATAAACTTTCGCCACGATCCACTCGTTGCATTTTGTTAGGATATCCATCCGACTTTCGTGGCTATCGTTGCTACGATTCCAAAACGGGTCGTGTACATATTTCATGGCATGTCTAGGTCAATGAACATTCATTCCCTTTTACCACCATCGCTCCATCTCACAGCTCCTACTCATTTTTGGAAGAACCTCACTCCATCATACACTCCAACTATCACTTTCCTACCTCAACCCCTCCAATCACAACTGACCAACCTCCATCTCCTATAACACCCCCTTCTTTAGCCCACTCCACACCTGCCGCCACACCAAACACTAAACTAGTTGTTTTATGTACACTTTGTTAAGTTAATTTATAAAAGTTAGCCTAAAGTTAACCGTAGCTCATGAATACACTAAACTAAGTTAATTTAGAAAATATGCTTATGTTGTTACCTTCCCATGCATTATAGCCTTCTCACTCTTTCTCGCAGATGAACCGGTCGAATTTTCTCTAGCAAATATCGTCGGCAACATTCCAGACAACAACCGCTGATCCCCAGATATGGTTTATACAGTTTTCACTTATATATATGCCTGAGTACCAGGGCCGACCCAAATGAGTTAGAAAGTAAAGCTAGGGCATTAGGCCCATAAATTTGTAAGGCTCCCATTTAAAAAGTTATATATATAATATAAATAAACATTTGTTAAGTCTTCTAAGCAAAAGATGTTGCTTTGGTGTAGAGGTGTTGCAACTTGGTTTTTCCTATAAGACCCGTGTTCGATTTTTCTTTCCTTCCCCAAAGTTTATATTTTTATTTTATCCAACATTCCAACCTGAAGTGAGAAGCAACTTAAAAGCCCAATTACATACAAGTGTCCATTTTCCTTTTCCCTCTAGTACTAGAAGTACATTAGTTCTTTTTTATTATTTTTATTACTTAAATAAACCTTTCATTTTTCTTAAATTAAAGTCTACTTCGAAACCTAAGCTTATGTGTTATAAAAATTACAATTATTAAATAGCATGAGCATATGATTAAAATTTGATCATTATCTTATAATAATTGTTCAGTTTTCTAAAAAAATAATACAATATATTAAAATTTAATGTTCAAAATGACCAATGTGTGTTGTTATCCCCCAAAATGATTTTCAATATCATACGAGTTACGTTTATGACGTGTTTCAAAATATTTGCATTTATTTTGTGTGCTTTAGTTATTATTTTGTTTTATTACTATCAGACAATACATTAAAGTAGAAGAGTATCTAAAGAGTATTTGCATATTGGTAATTGGGTTTTTAAATTTCAAACAATTATTACAATAAAGTAGAAGGGATCTAAAGAGTATTTGTATATTGGTTAATTGAGGTTTTTGAAATCATGTACTAGTTGTCTAACTCGAGTTATAAAATAGAGTATCTAATAAGTGAAACTATTTTGGTTTTGATTTTAACTTATTCATTTAATAAAATAAAATGTGAACGGGAATGAATAAAATTTTAGGAAATACACAAACCCAATTTTTTTAAAAAGCCCCTTGATTTTTTCTCGCTTTAGGCCTTTAAAATGGTTGGACCGCAACTGCTGAGTACATGTGTTTTATTTTATTTTATTCTAAAATGTTTATGATAATCACAAACTTGATATTAGGGTTGTGCAAATCAGTTAACCCGACCCACCCGGGTTAAACCCGACCCCACCCGGGTTAAACCCGAGACCGAAAAACATGGAAAATCAATAACCGAAAATTGTGCCTGTGCATAATTCCGGGTATCGGGTATTCTAGGGTTCGGTTCTTCGGGTTTGCAGGCTAAAACCGAGATTTCCGTCTTCTATATACTTTACACCTGTTAGGTGAGGACTAGAAGAGAACGATAAGGAGAAGAAGATGAAGCAACATCGATTTATGAGAGCTTTCTTACTGGTTTTGCAAGCTACGGAGGTTTTAAATTTTGCTTGTAAAATAACTTTTAAGAAAATAAAAGAGAGATGATGAGTGATAGCCTTTGTTTATAAACATTGTGTTTAATCCTTTTTTAAAATAAGTCTTTTATATAAGCATGTTGGAAGAAAAAAAGAAAAAAAAAAAAAAAAAAAAAAACCTTTTACTCTTTGATTTTTCTCTTAGGACTCACGTAGCATTGATATCAAACAAAAGCAAATTCAATAATAAAATATATAAAAAGTATAAGTTGTAACGTAGAAGTAAAGAAACTAACCATTACAACCTGGTTTTAAACCGGTTGAATATGAATATATAGTTATAATAAAATAACCTTATAATTGAAATTTACAACCTGCCATTTTCTAGATTGAAGAATATAGGTTGCTTTTTATCTTACCGATATATTTGAACACTTATTTCTATTAATCTATCCTCATTTCCTCAGTCCTCACTATCTCTCTTTCTTAAACTTTTTCTTTAAACCTTTATGAAGAATGAGAAGTTCATCTACATGTCTAGCTTGGAGATAAAAAGAGAATGGTGAAGAGAGTGATCTTCAAATCGTACAGAAGATGATGTTTTTTACAACATGTTGTTACAGAGATGGGAACACTGTTATGCAAATAAAGTGTTCATATGGGTAATGGAGCCTCACCAGAAGCAATTCGGGTCGGGCCTTTAAAAATCGGGCTGACTCGGGTAAAAACTGATAACCGAACCGAGACCGAAATCAATTGAAACCTAGAACCGATGGGTACCTGAAAATCATAAATACGGGTCGGGTTTCGGTTTTTTTCGGTTCACATATCGGGTTTTGTACGGGTAACCCGAAATTTGCACACCCGTGCTTGATATTAATGTGAAACTAAAGATGCCTTATGGTGAACGTGCGTACTTCATTCTCAAGTTATAACATACTATTAGATTTTGTTTTGGTGGTTTAAGATTTGGAAGCATCAACTTGATACATTTAAACATTTTTTTCATACTTTTTTTTATAGCTGATAATATTCGTTAAAATCCACATAAGTCACCACATAAGCTATCTATTGAGAGATTTGAACTCTCAAGTTCTAAAGGATAAGAATATCTATTTTACCACCATATCATTGAACAGGGTGTTCTTTTGTAAACTTTTCTATGTACTAAATTCAAAACTTAGTTATACAGCTTGATCAAAACGAGCGAGCCGACGATAAATAAATAATATATAAAATATGAAAAATAAATTCGTAAAAAGATATAATAGACTAAAGTGTCATTTTCATCTATGAGGTTTGGTCATTTACGTAACTTTAGTATAATTTTTTTATATGGACCTTGAGGTTTCATAATCTGGTCATTTTTATCCATTTCACTAAGCTTGTTAAATATGTCTATGTACCCATTCGTGTGTGAATTATGTATATCTATTAGGCTGTGTGTACTGGGTTCCGGCGATTTTTGGGCGCGAAGGGGCAAGAACACCCCCCCCCCCGGCGATTTGGGGCGGGGGCGAAGTTTACTTGTCGCCGGCGAGTGTTGAAATAATAATATAATAATAATAATGTTACCGTTGAGGGGGGGGGGGGAGTAGCGGCTATATAAAAAAAAACTTAATATAAATATCAAACCAATTAAACAATTTTCACCATATCATACATAAACCCAAACATAAAAATACCAATCATTTTTATTATTTTCATACTTCTTCAAACTGAATGAGTTCCCCGGATTCCATGAACTCTGCCGAGATTTGGAATCAATTAATCAACGGGAGTCGAAGAATTCATCAGATTCATCGACAAGTGGCGGAAGAGCATTTAGAGGTCACGAACGTGGTTCGGGCCGTCGCCGATAACATGGTGTCCGGCTCTGCTCCGTCTACGGCACCACGTAGACGGTCATATATCCTTCGGGATCGTATGCAAGCGAACGCACGTTTGATGAACGACTACTTCAATGACACACCTACATTTAACGACGCTATGTTTCGACGTCGTTTTCGGATGTCCAAGCGTTTATTTTTGCGCATCGTTGGAGATATGGAGCGGGAGTATGAGTATTTTCAACAGAAACCCGACGCAAGAGGATATTTAGGATTCTCCGCCATCCAAAAGTGTACTTCGGCTCTACGCATCCTCGCATACGGCAACACGACCGATATCAATTACGAGTATTTAAAGATGGCTGAGAAAACAACGAGAGATGCGTTGGAGAATTTTACATCTGTAAAATTTAAATTGTTTGTATTAACTATTGTTTTTAATATAAATATTTTTTTAATAATTTATTTGTATAGGGATAATACAATTATACTCTCGTCGTTATCTGAGGATTCCTACTTTAAACGACCTGACTCGCATATATGATGTACACGAAAGCAAACATTCTTTTCCAGGCATGATCGGGAGTATAGATTGCATGCATTGGGAGTGGGCCAACTGCCCAACCGCATGGCGAGGTCAATACACTCGTGGTGACCATGGAGTGCCAATGGTTAGTCTTCAAGCCATTTGTTCACACGACCTCTTGATTTGGTCAGCCTACTTCGGCTCAGTCGGGTCCAACAACGACATAAACGTTCTCAACGCGTCACGCGTGCTAGAGTATTACTTCAGCCGTAGCATACCGGTCTTACCGTTTTATGACAACGATACCTTCTATCGTCACATATACTATTTGGGAGATGGGATATATCCAGAGTACTCGATCATCGTAAAGACGTTTCAAGACCCTATTGAAGAAAAAAGAGATTATTTTAAGAAGAAGCTAGAGTCCGCGAGAAAGGATAACGAGAGGTGTCTCGGGGTTATAAAAAACGTTGGCATTATGTGAAAAACCCTTATCGTGTATGGACGTTGGCAAAAATGAGCGATGCCATGTATACGTGTATCATATTGCATAATATGATTTTAGAAGACGAGGGAAAAGCAATATGTCAACACTATATACCAGGAAACGTTCCAGAACAGTTCCCTGAACCAACCCAAGACCAACGAACGTATAACATTCACCAGCTCACATCAAGTGATATACATAACCAACTGAAGGCGGATTTGGTTCAACACGTGTGGGATAATCGTCCCGTTGAGGACGAAGATGAGGACGGAGAGGAGGACGAAGACAAGGAGGAGGACGAAGACGAGGACAGGGACGGAGACGAAGATGAAGACGAATATATTAGTTTTTTTATTTGTATTTTATATGTATTTTGTTGCGGTGTGTTTTTTTATTATAATTTATTTTTATTATTTGTGTGTTTTTTTTAGTTTTATGTATTTTTTTGTATTTATTTTTTTAATTTTAATACATTTTTATTTAATTATTAAAATAAATTGGTTTTTATTTAATTAGTTTAATTGTAAAAAGAAAATAATAAAAAAAGAAACTGTGGGCCCAACTTGTAGCCCCTACACCATTACACCCCAAAAACAAATTCACACTCTTTGCTGACTGGGTGTCACGTGTCACAATTCGCCTCCAATTGTAGCCCCTCCACTACACATAGCCTTATGTAATATGACGATGTCTCCCGTTCGTGTTTGAATTATTATGTACATGTCATATGAAAAGATTAATGAGCCTAGCTACGGCTTCCAAGATTCTTATACGAATAAATGATGACTTCCAAAAATGATTGTATATTTCATCACGGTTTCCTTTCATTACCTACAGGCTATATACAATTAATTAAGAAAGTTTATTTATTTTTATATAAAAACTCATTTTAAACTTTTACAGAGATTAAATTTCAATCTTCATGTTGAGCGTGTAAATACAGCGACGGAGTACATATATAGATGGTGTCGGGCTTAACCAACACCATTCATATTTGTGTTTCAAATAGAATGCATAACATGATAATTTCAAATGAACCCGATTCTTTTTAACATATTGGGTTATTGGTTTTATGATAAAAAAAATTTTGAACCAATTTCCCATGAAAAAATATTTTTTTATAAAAATTTAACCAAATGAAAATGTTATTGTTAAAGTTTAACTAGTCATTCTCACTTTAGTGAGGTGGTAAGATGGTTAAGATGTAAAATATAATGTCATAAGTTTAGACCCTATAGAACGCAATATTTTAGTTAAAAAAAGTATACTAATTAAACTAATAATCCTATTTCCAATTTATAGAAGCAAGATTATCTTTTTAAAAGTAAACCAAAATCTTTTTATGACCATGTCGTACTGGTCATGCATAAACCCAAATAACCTTGGTAGCTAGAGTAAGACCGGTATCGTATTCACAAAGAACATGTAGTTGGTATTACATGAGTTGTTTGATCATCTAAACGATTATTAAAACAAATGTAAAGAGTAATTATGAAACCTGCAATGATACGAAAGTTGTTTTATGTCAACGAAAGTTCGATAAAAAAATATGTAAAGGAAATGATCACCTCGGATTTAAAAACATGAAACACTTGGCACAATCTATTAAGTAATAACTACAAGTTGAGATTACATGGACATAAGTTGATTAATTATGTTTATAATATATGACTTGACCAATTGCATTTTATAGTGAGCTTAAAATGATGTAAAATGATGTTATAGTTGATGTTATAATTATTGTTAGTAAAACTTAAAATGGTCTGCAAGTGTCCAGCAGTTAAGTTGTAGGATTACCTCCACCACTTAAAACATTATTAGAAAAATTAAAAACTTGGAATAGACTTCAAAAGCATGATCTCTCCGTGTTTCATTTAGTTTAAGCTATAATTCCAAAGTTCGAATTCCACTCTTTATAATAGTTTCACATTGCGGCTCGGTTCATGCTTCAAATGTTTATAGTTCGTTAGTATTTAACTATTACACTGATATAGGGCCGTTCAAAAAGCTCACGGATCGAAGCTCGCTCGAAAAAAGCTCGCTCGCTCGATTCTAAACGAGCCGAGCCTAGCTCGACTCGATTTCTAAACGAGCCGAGCCTGAGCTAGCCCCGGCTCAACTCGAGCTCGCTCGATAGGCTCGCTCGATTGGCTCGAACTATTTTAATTTATATATATATATACACACACACATGCATATAATTATTTAGTCCAAAATCCAAATATATAACATATGGACTTCCTTTCTCAATTAAAAGTCCATCTAGCCCAATACAATTAAAATCCAAATAACCCTAATCTCACTTTCACGTTCTCACCGGTCACCACTACTAGGCACCACTCACCAGCCGCTCTTCTCTGGTCTCTAGAATGCGCAGCCTCAAGTCTCAACAACAACAACGTTAAACACTAACCTCAATCAATCAATCTTTCTTTACGGTAATTAATTAATTCCTCTTTATTGTTACTATGTGTTATTATAACTGATTAAAAGATTCGGGAACTACACATTAGGAACCAAATCTTTAATAGAGTGTATCATGCATATGAGTATATATTTAATATAGTAATCCATATGTGGATTTATGGAACCGAAAATTGTTACACTAGTTTAAATATGAATATGATATTAGAATAATCTAATAATTAGATTATATACATCGATTGCCAGTATCATTTAGCACATATATATATGTATATATATAGCTATATTGAAACCTAATATATGAATTTATAAATTTTATTGAAAAGTTATAAAAAAACAAATGAACAGTGTTGTATTTGTTGGAGTTAAAAATTCTGTTATTTGAAAAGTTATGAAACGGTACCCCACTAATTTAATATATTTAAACCGGAGTGTCAATGTAATTAAATTGAGTATAGTACCATTTAAATTGAGTTAATTATATGTTTCAAAGCGGAATGCTTTCTTTCTTGTTTTTACCTTTTTCTGTGTTATGAACTTATGGTTGATTTATTTGCTTAAACTTGTAGGATGTCTTCTTTTAAAGAATCTGTTGGTGGAATCGGGACTCAAAGTAATGAACCTGTTGATTTAAGTGATGGAGAAAGTGTGGAATTGATTGATGGTTTGGAAGATGGGGTTAATGAGCCTGAAGTAAATGATGCTAATGAAGGCGCTAAAAGACGTAGGACTACATCTGAAGTTTGGGGCCTTGCTTTTGAACTTCGTATTTTGTTGAACATGTTTAATTTATTTTGTATTTGGATTGTTTTAGACGTGTTGAACTTATTTTGTTTTCAATGGTGTTATTAGACGTATTGAACTTTGTATTTGGTTTAACACGATGGTGTTGATCTCAACGTCTTATTTATTTAGTTTAACACCATGGTTGCATAAAATTATTATTATTACAGGTAAATTTGAGCCAAATCGAGCCGAGCCGAGCTGGCTCGATTTAAAACCGAGCCGAGCTTGAGCTCACATTTTTAGCTCGATTAAGGTTCGAGCTCGAGCCGAGCCAGCTCGAATAGTTATCGAGCTCGAGCTGGCCCTGGCTTGGGCTCGGGCTCGGCTCGTGAACAGGCCTACACTGATATACATATATATAGTTCTTTTATATACTTGTATGATCATAAGGCAAATTGGATTTTAATAATCTCAACTTTTGTGCAGTTAGCCAATAATAATCTCACATAAGAAAATAGTTGCTACCGATCCCCACTTTCACACTAATTGTTTTCATTGAACCTCCATTAAAAAAACTTAACGCCGCTTCCAAATTTCAGTCTGATGTTTAGGGCTTTTCATCGAAATGAGAATACGAGTCGATTGATATAAAACTTACCTAAATCACGCTGCTCCAAACTGCTTGACTTTTGTTAATTGAAGGTTGTGATATGCCCGGAGCGGTGTGCCAAGATCCTCATGTCATCAATGCGGATGGCATTATTTTCTACTTCAATGGAAAGGAGGATAAAGATTTTTGCCTAGTTACCAACAACTCCTCCCACATCAACGACCATTTCATCGACAAGAGGAACCAAAACATGGGTTGAGACTTCACTTGGGTCCAATCCAATCCATTGCCATTATATATCTTTAATAACCACAAACTACTCAGGTTTAAGACACCAATAACGTTGTAGTTGAAGTTGATAATGTTGGAATTGGATATCACAGGCAACCAAGAATATTTCACAAGAAAACCACAAATATTATTAAACGTAAAACCTCCTTAAATAGATATTAATTGCCCAATCTTCTTGTAACTGTGATGGTTCAGAAAATTTACTTCCTTCGACAGTTTCAATTTCTGAGAATATATCTTCGATTGTTATATTCTCTTTTTCTTTATACTCAATTGAATGAGTGCTATTTGTTAAAGCATACGAGATTAAATAATTAATCGTAAATACTTTATTACCTAGTTCCATAAGGTCGGTTCTTTCACATTGATGTATGAACTTAATGTTTTATCGAAATCTTTTGAATCTCGATGTAAGGCAAATTTAGGATATATAGTAAACATAAATTTTCCGTATGCTAAATTTCCTTGTACTGCTCCTAAAAGAGCATCTTGTCTGTTAACAATTCTATTGTCAACTAGAGCCATTTTTATAGGAAAATTAATTCCATCTCTAAATTGTGCTTTTAGAAGAATTTTTACTGCTCCTATATGCACCATGTTCATAGTTCTTCTTAACTCAGGTTTCATAGTCAAAAATCTTTTTGCTATTTCTCCTTTAGTTAGAAGAGGTATATACATTTCTCCTGAAGTATCTTTTATATCTACTGAAAGCTCTTCAGTATTGAAGCAGTAGAAAATCTTATTTTTTCTAGAGAAAACCCTTGAGACTAAACTCTGTAGGTGATTAGGTTGATTAAAAACCGTTTTCGTGTCAAGCTTGAATTTAAGCTTGTTAATTTTTTCTAGTTGATCAAAATTAATCATATAATCTGAAGCAAAGCCATTTTCATTTTCTCTAAAGTTTATTACTTCGGTTATTTCTTGATTGTTTGATTCTTCACAATCGGTTTCTTTGAGATTCATTTTAAAACTCATTTAATTGTTGATTACTTTTCCCACTTTTTTAAAAAAACGAGCACATGGCTCTGATAAACCCTAAATATATATAAACGAAAACATAAAAATCCTTCTTCAAGAGCTGCAAGCTCTACCTTCTGATCGACCGACCCTTCTATGTGACAACAACAGTGCCTTTTTCATGACTCAAAATCCAGTATCTCATAAAAGTGCCAAGCACATTGATCTTGATTATCATTTTATTAGAGAGCTTGTCACATCAGGCAAACTTTGTACAAACTTTGTCCCGACCAATCTTCAGGTGGCTGACATTTTTACAAAGAGTATTCCACGCGCTCCATTTGAGACTTTCCGTGCTATGCTTCGTCTCGGTCCCCCACCATTCCAACTGAAGGGGGTATTAGGAAATAATCTTCTGTATTATATTTGGTATCTTGGTATTTATTTGTGTAATCTTTATTTTGGTAATTCTCCTATAATAATGGAGAGTTTGTTTGTAATTCACATTATATATTGAATAATCCTCAACCAAGATTGGTGAGGTTGTTTTACCAAATCATATAATTATCTGTTAAAAGGATAATTCAAATGTTTTTCTTTATTTAGTGTTATTGTTTTCTTTATTTAATGTCGTGGTTAGGTTTATCTTGTTTAGGGTTGTTTTGTGTTTGAATCGGCTTAGGTTTGTTCTCGCTCGTAATAAACAACCTCTAGTGTCCTGACCTAGACATAGTTTTACTGAAAACCCTTTAAGAATAGGAGAACCCAGTTTTACTGAATCACAATTAATAAGATCTATGTCTGAAAAGGTTGACAGATATGGTAAAATTCTTAAGAAAATAGCTGGAAAATGACATCATCATAGCCAATCCTTAAAAATTTAGAGCTTCTAAATGAAGAAATTGGTACCATAAAAATTGATTGTATCTTTGATTTTAATCAAAGAAAAGAAACAAAATCAACAAATGGAACACTGAAATTAGTCTGATTATTTAGTCTAACCTAGAAGAATTTTCCAATGCTAAGGCCTTATTGTTATTAATAGAACACAGGCCCGCAGGAATAGTCCAAGATTTTATTAAAAGAACAACTTGGAAGGAAGAATTACATGGGGAAGATCTCTTTGATCAAATTATTAATGCCATGTATATTATGTTCTTAGGTCTTGATAAAGATCATGAGAACCAAAAATTGCTTGAAAAAGCAAGACAAATATTAACCCAATCACAACTTTGTGATATATGTCTTTTAGATGAATTTACTTGTCTTTTTGAACAAAACTTATATAAGCTAAGCACAGGTGAATATCATTCTTGGATAGAAGTTTATCTAATGAAAATTCCTATCGTTGGTGAAAAAGCCAAAGAACGATGGAACAAGGAAAAGAACAACTTAACAATGCACTCTCTAGGATTTGCTACAAGAATTGTTAAAGAAGAAATTAATGTTTACTACAAGAATAAACAGTTAAAGAAATTTAACAAAAGTTTTTGCAATAAACTCATTGAACACCTCAATTATCTTTTGATAAGGAGTTATATTTCAAAAAGAAATATAACGTATGATTCATCTTCAGGTAATAGCAATAATAGTCCGAGATGAATAAAATTAAAACTTTTAAATGGAGGGATGAAGATGAAGACGCAAATAATATACCTTTTTGCAAAAATCTTCAAAAGAAAAATGAATTGGTTTATTCAAATGTAACTAATCCAAATTCCATTTATATCAAAGGAAAAATTTTCCTAAAAGGATATAAAATAAAAACTCTACACTGTTATGTAGATACAGGGGCAAGTCTCTGTATAGCAAGCAAACATGTTATACCTGAAGAGCTATGGGAAAATACTCTCAAAGACATCAATGTAACAATTGCAAATCAAGATACAATTAAAATAAATAAGGTTTGTAGAAACCTCATAGTGTATCTCTCAGTAGAACCATTCCCCATTCTTACAATTTATCAACAGGAAACAGGAATAGATTTACTCATTGGAAATAATTTCTGTCAACTATATGGGCCTTTCACCCAATGGTTAGATAGAATATCTTTTCACCTTAATCAGGAAATGATCTTGATAAAAAAAGATAACAAAAGCTTTTCAAGTTGGAAAACCAGGATTTCTAGAATCAATGAAAAAAGATTCAAAAACAAAACAAATCCCGGGTTCTAATATAAGTAAAGAAATTATAAAACCAGAGGAGACATATTTTCTCGAAAGATATTTTCTTGAAATACAGAAATACTAAAAAATAGAAGAATTACTTGAGCAAGTATGCTCAGAAAATCCTATTGATCCAGAAAAATCCAAGAAATGGATGAAAGCATCAATAGAACTTATTGACCCTAAGACTGTAATCAGGGTAAAACCTATGAAGTACATCCCACAGGACAGAGAAGAATTTAGCAGACAAATCAGAGAGTTACTTGACTTAAAACTTATTATCCCAAGTAAATCACCTCACATGTCTCCAGCATTCTTAGTGGAAAATGAAGCTGAAAAAAGAAGAGGAAAAAAGAGAATAGTAGTTAACTATAAAGCAATTAATGCAGCTACCAAAGGCGATAGCCATAATCTGCCTTGCATGCAGGAATTAATAACACTCTTAAGGGGGAAAACTTACTTTCGATTGCAAAAGCGGTTTCTGGCAAGTACTGTTAGATGAAGAGTCTCAGTTACTGACATCATTTACAAGTCCTGATGGTCATTACCAATGGAAGGTAGTTCTTTTTGGGCTAAAACAAGCACCAAGCATATTTCAAAGACATATGCAAAATGCTTTAAGAGGTTTAGAAAATTATTGTACCGTCTACGTTGACGATATCATAGTTTTCTCAAACTCAGAAGATAAGCACTATTTTCATGTTTTATCAGTCTTAAAGACTATAGAAAAATATGGAATTATCTTATCAAAAAAGAAAGCTAATCTTTTCAAAACAAAAGTAAATTTTTTAGGTCTTGAAAGAGACCAAGAGACTCATTTTCCGCAAAAACATATCTTAGAAAATTTGCATAAGTTTCCAGATGTCTTAGAAGATAAAAAACATCTTCAACGATTTTTAGGTATTTTAACTTATGCAGAAATTTATATTCCTACACTTGCAGAGCTTAGAAAACCACTGCCGGTAAAATTAAAAAAGGATTATGTATGGGAATGAAAACAATCCGATACAGATTATATTAAAAAGATAAAGAAAAACTTAACCAGTTTTCCAAAACTTTATCTACCAAAAGAAAATGAATTTTTAATCATTGAAACAGACGCTGTTGGAAGTAATTTCAGACTCTAAGTCACAAGTCGGTGAACTTGAGGGACTAATATTGACAACCTGGTCATAGTTCGTTATGTTTCCTAATTATATTGTGATTATAATAGGTAATATCTTGGCTAGCAAGTTAGGTTAGTCTATATAAACCGATGTATGGTTAGACATTATAGGGTGGTGTGAGATGTAACCGAGTTAGGGTTCATCTAGAGACACACACGAGATGTAACCGGGTTAGGGTTCATCTAAGGTGAGGTTGGTGTAACCGAGTTAGGGTTCATCAAGAGTCAAACCGAGTTAGGGTTTGAGAGTTTGTAATCAGTTTTTTGAGTGATATTTTTTGATTAATATAAACGAGAGTTATTCGTTTAGTTTGTGTGTGTTTGATTATCGATACGGGACTTGAATTGGTATAGTTACAGCAGAGTAGCGGATCAAGCAACTGGTGATCGAGAGTTGGAAACTACGGCGAAGTTGGGTGTGTTTTCCGACGGTGTTTTCGATCTCGTCAGGGGCGACGTGGACGGAACTGTTACGTCGGAGCAGCTGAGTGAGTATTGTTACGACGGCAGCGAGTAGGCTGTTACGGCAACGATAGGAATTCTGAAATCGGTAGCTACGATCTGATCGGTGACTTGCAGGTGAGTTATACCTATGATTGGTGCTATTCAAGAGGTTTTTTTTTTGGATCTTGTTGATTTGATTATTGCTGTCATTGATTGAAGAAGTAAAAGAAAAGGCAATTCGATCTCGGTTACAAGTGTTTCTGGTTTACATAATTGGTGAGGCTTTGTGATTAATTACAAAAGGTCACAAAAGTCAAAAGAAGGGTGCAAGGGTTTTGCACAGCTCACGACCAAAGTAATAATAAAAAAAGGTGTTTTACTATTTTTACAAAGAATTCAACGAAAAAAACAAGTGGCTTGATTTCTTTCTTTATTAGTTCAACAAGTTTGGGTTGGACATTGGTTGTTTTAGTTGGGTTGAACGAGTCGGTTCAATCAGAGTGTGTTTTTATACGGGGTTGAACGAGTTATGTTTAGACCAAGGTTTTGATTTGAATGATGTCATTGTGTTTTGATTCGGGAACAAAAGAAGATCAAGGAAGATTGTTGGAAGATTGTTGTTCACTCGATTAGATGACCGGGATTGCAGCCAAAGGAGTGGTTATGCATTTTCATACGACCGAGGGAATGGTTGGGGACAAGGTCACAAAGATAGTCGAGTTCGAGGGAGCCGGATAACACATCTGTGGATCAAGAAAAGTTCCGGGGAGATCAAGACCAAGAGGATTGTGAAAAACGAGAAGGTCAAGTTCATGTGTCAAATCAAACGGGGCAGAAGAGACATGCTCGGAGTTGAAGAATCACTTATTTAGAGTCAGAAATTAGGGGGTGATTGTTGGAAGTAATTTCAGACTCTAAGTCACAATTCGGTGAACTTGAGGGACTAATATTGACAAGCTGGTCATAGTTCGTTATGTTTCCTAATTGTATTGTGATTATAATAGGTAATATCTTGGCTAGCAAGTTAGGTTAGTCTATATAAACCGAAGTATGGTTAGACATTATAGGGTGGTGTGAGATGTAATCGAGTTATGGTTCATCTAGAGACACACACGAGATGTAACCGGGTTAGGGTTCATCTAATGTGAGGTTGGTGTAACCGAGTTAGGGTTCATCAAGAGTCAAACCGAGTTAGGGTTTGTAATCAGTTTTTTGAGTGATATTTTATGATTAATATAAACGAGAGTTATTCGTTTAGTTTGTGTGTGTTTGATTATCGATACGGGACTTGAGACGCTTCTCGGGGAGGGGTGTTGAAGGCTAAAACTGCCTAAAGAGAAGAAATATGTAAATACACTTCGGGAAGCTTTAAACAAGCAGAACAAAATTACCATAGTAATGAAAAAGAACTATTAGCGGTAAAAAATACCATTTCAAAATTTTCTATCTATCTAACCCCGGTAAAATTTCTGGTAAGGACAGATAATAAAAACTTTACTTATTTCCTTAAAACAAAAATTTCTGGAGATAATAAGCAAGGCCGTCTAGTCAGATGGCAAATGTGGTTCTCTAGATATTCTTTCGACATTGAGCATCTCGAGGGAACCAAGAACGTGCTGGCTGACTGCCTGACACGAGATTTTCAATAAACGTGAAAAAACTATTCACACCTTTTTTCACCTATCTAAGGAGCTAAAAACCCCCTCAAAAGGTGCAAACAATTCTTTTCCACAAAAAGAAAAAACCCATGGAAGAACTAAAGGCATTGCGCCTCAAAGAAAAAATTCTTCTTATAGAATTAAAATCCATTCAAGAAAAAATAGCACTATATGACGAAAGTCTAGAAACAACTGCCAGTTTAGAGCAGGAATCCGAAAGGAGACAATATGAATCTATTCCCTTTCAAACGTCAAAGGGTAAAGAAAAAACAAGTTCGTTTACTCATGTTGCTTTGGAAAAAAGCAAAAATAAAGTTGATGAAGAACTAAAATCTTCATCTAGTCCAGAAGCAAACGGCTCTGGTAAAGACAAATCAAATCCGTTGATGGCTGACAGTTTGCCAAAAACTGAAGAGGTCTTACTAAGACCAAGTTACTCTCAAATTACCCAGAGACCAGAAAATCCCAAAACAAGGTTTTATGTTATCTTCGACGGTGAGCATAGGGGGATATACGAAGACTGTTCAACAATCAAAAGCTACGTGGATGGAAGTAGCTATCCATTCAAAAAGTTTGGGACATTAGCACAAGCCCAACAAGAAGCCACTCGCTATTCAGCAAATCTTGGAAAGAGAGAAATATCTTTGAAGGTAACAATTTTTCCTGAACCCTTAAAACCAGGAAAATAAGAAAGAACTGTTTAGTTCAGAAAAACTTCCCCATTTCTCTTAAAATTAAAATTTTCTGAAGAGAAAAAGAAGAAGAATCCCAAGATATTGTATATCTTGATGAATTTAGATCATTATGGTCTAAAGCGCGGTCTTTAAGTCAAAATGACTTTGAATCTGAGCACATTTACACAGAAGATAAGGCTACTAAAAGTTTAATTGTCTTTTGTCCAGGCGCAAGCCCAGAAGTTATCTCCTTAGCATTCTCTATTGGGTTAGTTAAGTATATTTACCCTGCCTCTAATTTACAAGAAATTACTTTAATGGCTAAAGGAATGAAGAAAGCCATCAAAAACTTTCGTAAAAGGATTGCAGCAGCAAAAGATGCTAACACATCAAGTGTACTTCTACACTCCCAGATTGGCATCAAGGAAAAACCTTCCAAAGCTACCATCATCTGGAAATCGGTCTTGCTAAAACAAGAACCGTAAATCCATCCAAAGTTATGGAAGAAAAATATGAAGACCCGAGCAATTGGGTTGAAATAAGATTCAAGAGTTTTCTAAAAATTCTTGAAAATTTGCAGAAGATAAAAGCCGGAAGCTTTAATAAAGTGAACTATTACAGTCACCACTGCATAATTACCAGCTTCAGTAGTCTTCCACTACCAAAGCACGAGAAAGAAGCTTTAAAAAAGATGGAGCAAAGAATCATCTTTAATAAAGTAGAAGCAGGACCAGTCACTAAAGAAAGACTATGTCAGGAGCTTCAGAGCACTAATGAAAATCATAATTGCCAATACTGTTCAAACAGTACAAAAGAAAATAATAGCCCTCATCTTTACAGCTATTATTCTGACAAAGACACCAGAGAAGAGAATTGGACCCAACACATGGGTATGTCGACTAAAAACGTCATGCATGACGAAATTAGAAGGGCATTTTAGTCCATTGTATAAATCTTCTCCTCCTATATAAAGGGGAATGATTTTTAAGTTTAGGCATCGCATCCTTTCCTATCTTTTCTTTTCTCTCTACTTGTAATATCAATCATGTGTGTTAGTGAGTAATCTCTTTGCTAAAGGAGAGTATTATGTAAGTACCAAGAAGTTCTTCCCCAGGGAAGAACAATTGTGAAATAAATATATCAGTTCTTTTTATCCATCAAGTTCACCTTTTAGAATTTTGCAAAACCTGGAGCCCTGGAGCCATAAGAGTACCGTTGAGGCAGGAGGCCGTAGAGAACAAATTGGTTGGGTTGGTCACTTGAAAAATTCAACTTAAAAGGTTCACTTAGCTGGATAAGAAGAAGAGGTATAGTTTATTTTATGACTGTTAAATTACTTCAAAAGTATTTATTATAATCTCTTCTTAAGCATTTTTACAAAAAGTTGATTTCTCAAAACAAAACTCGATTAGTCTCTATCGAAACTAAATGATTTCTAATTGGAAACTTAGTAAACCTAAGAAAATTGATAAATACTTCATGTCATATTTAATAATACAGAAAAATGACCATCGACATCTTTTCTTGTCTTCCGTCATAAATAACTATAAAATGAGTAATCCAAACAATCTCGGCAGCAGTATTAGCCATCGCTCGGTATTCAGATTCACAACTGTATCTAGACACAATTGGTTGTTTCTTGACACTCCAAGAAACAAGATTACCACCAAGAAAAATAGAATAGCCGTATGTCGAGCGACGGGTCTTAATGCACCTAGCCCAATCTGCATCTGACAATCCAACAATAGAGGATTTGTGATTTCTGCTAAATGTGAGGCCAAATGATAAAGTGCCTTTAACATATCTGAGAATACGTTTGACAGACTGAAAATGATCAATCGTCAGGGCATGAAGGAACTGACAAACTTGATTAACCGCGTAAGACAAGTCTGGTCTAGTGATGGTAAGATACTGAAGAGCTCCGACCAGTGAGCGGTACCGAGTGGGATCAGAAAAGGGATCACCATGTGTGGTGAACGACTCATGTGGTGCAAGTGGAGTAGGAGCCCATTTGGAATCTAACAATTCCGCTCGTCGAAGAATATCAATTGCATATTTGGTTTGATGAAGAAATAGACCGGTATCTGTATAAGCAACTTCAAGACCCAAAAAAATAGTTTAGGTCACCAAGATCCTTAATAGCAAACTCGTGATTAAGGGCTGAGATGAAGGAGTTGAGCACCACCTCATTGTTAACCGTGAGAATCAAATCATCAGCATAACGAGTAAGTACATAACAGTTTTATCTTTCAAAAAATGAAGAGAGAAGTGTCCGCCCGGCTACATGAGAAACCGTAAGAGAGAAGAAAAGCGCTAAAGCGTTGGAACCAAGCGCGTGAAGCTTGTTTCAAGCCATACAACGCCTTGTTTAAACGACAAACGTGGTTGGGAAACCGAGGATTGAAAAATCCCAAAGGTTGCTCCATAAATAATGTTTCAGATAAATTGCCATGGAGAAAAGCATTTTTGACATTCAACTGATGCAACTTCCAATGATGAAGAACAGCAATGGAAAGAATAATACGCACCATTGAGGCTTTAACAACCGGACTGAAAGTGAGCGAGTAGTCAAGTCCGGGAATTTGAGTGAAACCTTGAGCAACAAGACGAGCCTTAAACCGTTCAACAGACCCATCGGAGTGATACTTGGTGCGAAAAACCCATTTAGAACCAACGACATTATTATATGTTGGACGCGGTACCAACTTTCATGTGTTATTGTGATGGAGGGCATCAATTTCGTCTTGCATGGCAGCAACCCATTGCGGGTTTTTGGTTGCCGGTTTGTAACCATGAGGCTCAATCACGGATGAAAGGGCAAGATGTAGTGGGTGAGTGGCTAAGGAGGCAATATCGGCAACGTGCTTCGGTTTAAAAATGCTCGATTTTGCTTGTGTTGTCATTGGATGAGTGGAGGTAGCTGTAGAATTATTGGGTTCGGAGTGGGCACGCTCAGGTGTTGGAGGTATCAGTTGGGGTGGGCTGATGGAATTAGGTGTCAGGTGGGTTGGGCTATTGGGTTGAGTGGATGGATTAAGGTCTTGGTGTTAGCTTGGGGGAGTGGTGGTTGGGCCTGATGTGGGTGCTACAGGTTGGGCAGTAGGTTGGGCAGTAGGAGTTAGTGAACATAATTTGCAATGTGAGATGGGAACAATTTTTAGAGGTGCTGTGTTGTTTATGCTTGGTGTTGGCATAGGCATTGGAGGTTTCTAAGAGAGGTCTTCTAAGAAATTTGTGATTTGGAGTGTGTTGAGATTAGTTGTTTGTTTCCCTTTAAATGGAAAGACGGTCTCATTAAATCGAGCGTGCCGAGTAATATAAATTCGAGACGTTGAAGGATCAAGACACCTATAGCCTTCGTGTTGTGTAGCGTAACCAATGAAAACACATGGAATGCTCCGTGGTTCAAGTTTGTGCTTAGAGTAGTCCCATAGAAATGGAAAAACTTGACATCCATATGTCCGCAAATTAGCATATTGAGGTTGTTGAGAAAAAAGAACTTCAAACGGTGACTTGTTGTCTAATGTTGGGGTAGGCAAGCGATTAATAAGATAAGTAGCCGAATTGAAGGCTTCAACCCAATAAAAGACCGGAACACTTGCATTGAAAAGCATTGGCAAACCTGTCTCTACAATATGACGATGCTTTTGTTCGCTCGCCTGTTTTGTTTCGGTGTGTGCGGACAAGAGAAACGATAAAACTTACCGTTGTCTTCAAAAATCTTACGCACGGTGTGATTGACAAATTCCGTACCCCCATCACTTTGAAACACTTTTATTTTACGAGAGCATTGCGTTTGAACTAGATTAATAAAATATGATAATATGCCATAAAACCCATTTTTAGTTTTTGTTTTCCGATCCTGAATATGAAAGAACGACTGAGAAAATAAAACATCAACCGAGTGATCTGAGGTTAGCTTGCTCACCGATAACAAACGCTTAGTAAGATTAGGAATAACCAAAATATCACGTAATAATAAATTGTTCGAAATAGTCGAATTACCCAAATGTGTAACTGGTAAGGATTTACCATTAACAAAAAACACATGTGAATTACCTTGATAAGGAGCCGCATGATCAAGGTTTTCAAACGAGGGTGCCATATGATGGGTGGCTCCAGAATCTACATTCCAATCCGGTGAATTTGCATTGACATGACGTTGGGCGTGAAAGGCTTTAACCAATGCTTCATCTGTGGGACCGGATCCAGTGGCATAGGATTGAAGATTCGGACAATTATTGGCATAGTGACCTATCTTATTGCATAATTGGCAGGGATTATATTTTCTGTTTTGGAACCTGCCTCCATTACCACGGTTGTTATTATATGCAAGATTGTGAGAACCACCTCCATGGCTATAGTGATTCCCACGGCCACTGGTATGGCCACGGTATTGACTACGGGAAGAAGAATATCGGCCCTCTTGAGCATGAGAAGCAACCGCTGAGGATCCCCAACCGTGGATGGATTGAAGGAAGTGCTCATGGCTCTATGCTTGAGAAAGAAGATCGTGAAAGGGAGGGACTGGTTTTATGGCTCGTATGGTGGTGGAAAAATTCTCGAACGAGGGCCCGAGACCACACAAAAAATAGTGAACTTTGTCAACCAGCTGACCTGTAGCTGCAAGTTGATCACAAACTGTTTTGAATTTCTTCCCAAATTCGATGACAGAAGAGGAACCTTTTGTGAGAACACAGAGGTTGTCCCGGAGGAAATGAGCGTGTTCAATGGATGAGTTGGCATAGGCGCTTTCAAGGGTCGCCCATATGAGGTGAGCACTAGAGATACCGAGAACCTCTACAGCCGATTCTTCGGTTAGTGAAGCGTTAAGAAGAATGATAGATTTCTGCTCATTTTCTTCACATACGGAAGTAGCAGGGTTAGGTTCTGATTTGTTGTCATTCGTGATAATAGGAATTGGTTTGATGGAGGTGCCATCAATATGGCCAGATAGCTTATAGAATGAAAATATAGGTAGCATATGGCCACGCCACAGTAAATAGTTTGTAGAGGAAAGCTTCATATTGATCATATGAAGCATGGTATTAATGGAGGAATCATGAGAGGTGGAAGATGAGGAGGAAGCCACCGACATGTTTGAAGGAGATGCCCAGGAATAGGGCTGTAAACGAGCCGAGCCGAGTCGAGCCAGAGTGTGCTCGAGCTCGAACTTAATCGAGCTGGCTCGAGCTCGGATCGTTTTCTTTATCGAGCTGGAAAATCGAGCTCGAGCTCGGCTCGTATAAAACTCGAGCCGAGATCGAGCTGGGCTCCTTTAATTTTTTTTATTTTTTGTTTATTATTTTTTTATTTTATATTTTACAAATTTTGATATATAAAATACAAAAAATATAATTTTAGCATACATATTATATAAAATTTATAAACTACAGAGTTTATAAATTTATATGTTTTATTTTCGTTATTCTTTTATAAGATTTTAGGTATCGAGTGACATAATATACGCCAAATTTTTATTTATTTATTTCTTGGTATGATATAATTATATATAGATAATCAAATTTAGGGTTTAATTTAAACGAGCCGAGCTAACGAGTCGAGCCAAGACCGAGCCACGAGCCGAGCTGACCCTGGCTCGAGCTCGGCTCGTTTAGAAATCGAGCCGAGTCGAGTCGAGCTCATTTAGAATCGAGCTTTTTCGAGCCGAGCTTTTTTCGAGCGAGCTGCGAGCCACGAGTTTTTTGAACAGCCCCACCCAGAAACTAGGCGGCAGTAGGGTTGAGAGAAGAGAGAAGACGGTGGTGGGAGAAAATTAAGCTTATACCATATATGATTTAGTAAAACAACCTCACCAATCTTGGTTGAAGATTATTCAATATATAATATGAATTACAAACAAACTCTCCATTATTATAAGAGAATTACCAAAATAAAGATTACACAAATAAATACCAAAATACACAATATAATACAGAAGATTATTTCATAATAATAACATGTTAAGGATCATTGCCAAAGTTGTCCCGATCACAAAACAAGAATCAAGAATCCACAACTATGATATAACCAACGAAGATTGCTTCGTGCATCTTGATCTCAAGTTCAAGTTCTTCTCGTTAGGTGATACCGTGGATAGGGTTTTGGGACAGGCTTACAGGAGTACTGATTATGTGATCAGCAAGGCGAACCTGTGTGTGTTAATGCATGTTATGGGAGGATATAGTAAGTTTTTGAGTAACAAATTATTTCCAACGGATTGTTTGGTTGCTTATATAAGGGTAGTGAAGAAGGTTCGCCGTTAAAGCTTGTGGTGCCAAAGTGGATTGGATGGGCAAGGTGTGGTACGCTTCCAAAATCTTGAAGAATAAATGATATTTGATTATTAGAATCTCATTTATATCACATCTAAGACTACATTATGTATATCATGCATGATATTCTTATAAACAAAACGTGTTTTCATACACGTGGATGACGGTGATGATGTTGCAAAAATGTCTTTAAACCTTAATCCTTCTCTCTTTCAAAGCTGAATTTTTAACAAGGATCATAGGTGTTTATTTGCAACAAGAGCTCATTTGAATTCATACAAAGATTTAGACACTAAAACCTGATCACATTCATATAACACAAACTAGACCATGTGCACACCTAAACTACATACACATACATCAAGCTGGCTTGAATCATAAATATATGTATCATCATGGTATTAATAATTGATCGTCGGCTGTTAATTATAAGGATTTAACAAGTGGATTTCAAGATTCATCTTCATCCAAGAAGGCAGAAGCTAAAACAAGGTATTTTAAATAGAAACTAAGATCACTTGTTGGTGAAAAAAATGATTTTCGTCACTTAGAATGTTTAAAGAATTAGTCCCAGTTTCCAAATGTCCAATTATTTAACTTAAGCCAATAATTAAAAGTACCTATTAACTATTATTAAAAACAGATTTAACCAACTTAATCATAACCAATTACGATCACTCAGAACCTAGTATTCTTGATTCATTTGGTTTACGGCTAATCATGAATGCCTGACGCACTTCAAATTTATTATACAACATTTATATTACATTGTTTGAACTATTATCATCAAAAGGCTCATACACACCGAATGAAAGAAGATAAAACACACAATCACAAATTACAATCTATTACTCGCTTCTGGCAGGGTTAACGGTAAAGATGGTCTGAACCACGGTAAGAACAAATAGAAGAATTCCGGCAAATAGAGCAATGATATTCCATGGATTGTTGAAATAAGTACACCTCAACCACGCAATATTTTTGGACCACTTACCATTGTAGTGCCGATTTAATTCCGTCTACTGATCAAAATAAAAAAGATCTCTCCAGTAAACGTCTTTGCATAAGCTGTTTATCATGTATGCAGCCTCTTGGTTCGAGCCAATATGGTTAACAAGGATTTTTGATTCTACCAACTTGGCAATGTCCTCTTGAGAATCAATTAGCGTATCTATGGCAAAGGCATACGATATAACATATTGAGTTACATTAGAATACTGCTCGTACGCGATGAGGGTTTTTAAAACCAACCCAGTAATATCATTAATCTCCAATACTGGCATTATGAGAGTAGGCCTACCCCAAGAGAAAGAAAAGAACGGCAACTTACGTGATTTCACTTCCATCGTCAATGGCCATTCTGTATCTCGGACACGCTTAAAGCTCACCCCTGCCCTGTCCAGTTCTACGGCCGAGGGAAATCTTGAATTTAAAAATTTTGATGACTTAGCATCCTCGTACCGGTAACATTCATGCAGAAGGCCAAGAATATGATGATGAGTGGTATTTGAGATGGTCTCAAGTTTGCATTTTATAAAAGGGTTGACTTTTTTTAGAACTGCGGCATGGATCATATCAATAAGAGAGGCAGTTTGATCAAGTTTCGAGACAGTGCAGTCAAAGATATGTTGAAGAACAAGGAAGGGGATTTGGTTTCCTAGCAGTACGAGGTCACAAACTGCAAACTGTACAAATGTCATGTTTGACAAATATGATTCTTTAGGGTTTGTAGCCCTGTACAAGTATTCGAGTATGAAACAACCATCGATAACCATCATTTTGGCAAGTTCGTTGTTTTTGTACCTTATTGTCTCAGCATAACAAGACCTGATTTGGTCTATTGAATCATTCACCTTTTTAGTACATGCTTTCAATGTTTTCTCTTGTCTGGGTTTCTTTTTTACTTCACTTGATCTTGGATCTTCTAAACGGTTCAATAGACTGATCATATGATTGACTTTTTCTTCTTCACCTGCTTGCAAGTTTTCATCTTCTCTGTGAAGAGGTCCAATAGAGACCACCCGAGGGTTGTAAAAACTTGGGTTGTGATCTTTAAGGAAACTAGCAACCCTGTAAATTGATGGTGCGGACGGTTTAGTCTGACTTTTTAACCTTTCCAAACATTTAAGAAGACCATCGACGGTATGTTTTACATCCATATTTGCCACTGGAAATGTTAGCTTTGATCGATTCCTGGTCAATAATAGGAAACAAATTCATTCTACACATCTGTTAATAAAGAAACAAATTCATTCTAGATAAACCAACTATTATGTATTGATCGCTTGGTTTTAAAAAGCGTGAGGTCTTAGGTCCTAAGAGCCGAGGCGTGAGGCGAAGCCATCATGTAAGCGAGGCGCCATGTATTGTATAATATTCATAAATCAATTATATATTTATATATACCACAATTTTAGTAATTCAATACCAGAAAAGAGAAATATAATAACAATAGTTACACACAGTTTAAGTGCAAATAGTAAAAAAAAAACAAAAACAAAAACAAAAAAAACCTAGTAAAAAGAATAAAAATCAGAAAAAACAAAACAAAAAAAAACATTCCAAGCAGCGGTTATATCCAAAGCCATAACAAAAAATGGGGAGGAAAAATGAATGACGCAAAAAGGCACGATATTGCGCCAAAGAAGAGAGCGGAAAATAAGAACAAGACTCGGTATAAGTGTAATAAAATTCACAAAAGGAAAGTGTACGATAGGATCTTTACCTTGATTCAGATGTCGGAAGGATGCGCTCATGGTCAAGCAATGTCCTTGTTAAACGAGACGATATTTAAGTAAGGTTTGGTAAATCTCATGGATGGCTTGAAGGAGATTTTTAATAATAATTAGTTTATTATTTATAAATAAGTTAGTCTTATTAATTAAGTTAGTTTTATCTTAAATCTTATTTGTATTGGTTTTAAATAATTGAGGATGTTATTTAAACCCTTGGTTCAATAATGTTTATTAAGTTTTTCCGTGAGTTACTTTTCCTTGATTAAGTTACCTAAGTCTTTATTTGTAAAAAAAAAATAGTCCAGTTCGTTTCTTATTATTAATAAATAATTAGAGCACTTGTTTGTCAAGGAAATAACCCTCCGCTGCAAGCCAAAGAATTAATCCATCTGTTTCCTTATTGTTAGTATAGAAGGAACAAGTTGAAGTAGTAATTGGGTTTGTTTCTTGTTCTGCACATTTGAGATTGATTCTTGATTGCCAACGGCTCCACTTACGTAATCGAGTTTAGCCGCTCGAAGTTTAGCCACGAGAACTGTGATTGACGGGGCTATACATTGAAACTCGTGGTGAATAAGAAACGCTAAGCACAATAACAAAGATGGTTCATACGTCTTTTGTTGCAGGAATTAAGCGATTGAATTAAACCAATTACTAGGTTGGGTCGACGTGTGCAACCTTCACGGCAGGATCATTGGTAGGCAACTAACGGAGCCGAGACACAGGTACCGGAAAACGACATAGGCGGTGCTATCGGGAAGTTGTGAGTAAAGGTTGGGAAGGCGATGTACCTACTAAAATCAACGCTTTAAGAGGAGATGTTCGAACAATTTCAAGAAGCTGAGACACCAAAACAGGTAAGAGATGTTCTTGAAAGACTATTCCCGAAGAAAAACGATACTCGGTTGCAACTTCTTGAAACCGAGTTGCTTTCGGTTACTCGAAACGATATGCCAATTCCAAAGTACTTCCATAAGGTGAAATCGCTTTGTCGGGAGATTACCGATTTCGATCAGCAACGGGTTGGAGATGCGAGGATGAAACGTATTATTATTCACATATTGAGACCGTAATTTCATTCGTTTGTTGTTACTATTCAGGGTTGGCCTACTCCACCGTCACTCTTGGAATTTGAAAATTTATTATCCGGGTCGGAATTCTTAGCCAAAACAGATGGTCATGGGTCGATCTCCGTTGGTTGTACCGAAATAAGAAAACGTAGCGCAAAAGAAAGTTCAAACCCAACCACGGTTACAACAAAAAGAAATGATGGGATCAATCGAACAATTTCAACAAAGGGAATAGACCCGAGGAACGAAACCAATAGGAAGGTGGTGATAAATGAAAGAATTGAAACCATGATAAATAAGGTAAACATCGGTCGTTTAAAACTTTTAAGTTTTTTTAATAGTGGCATGCAAGGACATATCGCAAAGTATTGTACATTGAGTGCAACTTAAGAAGTAAATGTCATGACAACACAAAATCAAATGGAAGAGCCTTGGATGCCGAGGCCCATTGGGCCATAATCGAAGAAGTTCATGCGTTAACAGTTATGGTAAAATCTTATTTAAATTCGTTAAATGGTTGGATTATAGATTCGGGTTGTTCGAATCACTTAATGGGTGAAAAGGGGAGGTTAACGAAAAGGTTACAAGAGGTGACAAGGTCATTACTATTATTTTTTTCTTGGTGGCTGGCAGTTAACAACAAAAAGGCAGAAGGAGCAGACGCAATTGAGAGAAAAAAAGGAATTACTTTTTAAAATGATTTACTATTCTATTATTTCTACCCTTAACTTAATTAATAGAGATATCGGTTTACTAAAGTTTTTCTTTTTTCTTTTTCACAAATAATTTTCCTTCCATTTTGTATGCATATAATTACTTCTTATTCTTATTTATTTAATTTATTATAACTAAAAACTATTTTCTTTTTTTAACTCTAGACATGTTTAATTAATTCCATATTTACTTTTTTTAACCGTCGTTTAGGTTAAAACCTAAACCAAATACATTTCACCAGCACCCTTCTACAATCCTGTTGCGAAATGCAGTTCCATACCCTATACACACACGTTTTAATAGTTATCGAAGATGAAAATATCTAATGTGACAACATCTTTAAAGCATGGATAAAATTTTGATCACATAATACAAAACTAATGTGACAAAAACAACGTAATTCAAAACAAATAGTACAAAACCACAAATTAGGTGTGAGGCCTTTATGACTCTGGACTCAAATGAATGACTGGAATTCAAAGCAAATAGTACAAATTAGGTGTGAGGTAAATGAGCGAAAGGGATTGTGTTTCGGTTCATACATCTATTTTCTTTCATAGAGCACTTCCAGCTCGTTCTATAAATATATGAGTACGTTTTATAAATTAATGGTATGGGTTTACATTATTCACGTCGTATATAATTACTTTTTTAAACGATTTATGTTTTTATAATAGTTATCGAAAGATAAATAGAAGCATGAAATGGTCCATTTTGGTTTAACCAATAAGATTGAGAGTGATAAACAAAAATCTTGTCAAAAAGACCATTTTAGTAAATATATTTTAAAGGACACCTTGGTAAATATTTATCCCATCAACACCCTTTTGGGAAAAAACTCGAAACTTGACAACATATTTATTTAAAGCATGGATAAGATTTTGATCTACAAAATCAACGGAATTCAAAACCTATAGTACAAATTAGGGGTGAGGCGTTTATGACTGTGGACACAAATTAATGGAATTCAAAGCAAATATATAGTACAAATTAATTAGGCCGTTCAAAAAAATAGTAGAAATTTGTGTGAGGTAAATGGGCGACAGGGATCGTGCTTGGGTTTATATATCTACTAACTTTTAGTTCGCTTGTAGTTTATATATTTATATTAGTGTGAATATATATTTTTCTTGTATGATGTGTTTATATATCAAAATTGAAGGTTACATAATGTATAAAATATGCTATGTTTATAGTTGGAGTTAAAGTTTGGTTTGCTTGTTATTTTTTTACTTCTATGAAGTTTAGTTTGTGATTTTCTTGTATGTTTGTATGGGCTTGTTGTATTGGACTTTTGTTGACACGATATGTATACATTCACATGTATCTGGGGAGAACTCGTGTTACGATGATTTATTTAGCTGTTTGTTTATAATCGTTTTGCTATTTTATTTTTTAAATACTCTGTTTTATTAAATCATTTGATCAGCGTCATAACCTTACCTACTTAGTATAATTTGTTTTTATTACTATTATTGTTTATTATTACTACAAATAATGATATTTATTATAATTATTTTATCTACGTATCATCCTCTCTTTTTTTCGTATCTGTTTCGTAATATATCAGAGTTTTAAGGCCTAGAACTCTCAACTATTATTTTAACAATTTTATTTGACATATTAATTCCTCAAACACTATTTCTATGTTAAAATATTAATTATCACCTAACATTAAATATTTTGTTCTCAACTCATAAAATTTGTGTAGTTTATTACGTAAATACACTATTTTTTTGTTAATTAACATTATGAAATTATTTTAAAACAATGCAAGCTATCTTTAAAAACTATTTAATAAAAGGTTCTCTAAAAAAATAAATGTATTTTAAAATAATACAAAAAGGATTTATTTTAAATAAGATAAAATGTTTTTTGTTATTTAAAAAAATAAAATTAATTTTAGATAATACAAAAAAAAGAAACAAAAATATCTTTAAAAATGTGTGTTAGAAATAACAATAATAAATGATAACAAAATGACAAAAAGAAACAACAAAGATTCTAATTGTATTTATATAAAATTTAGAGCATGGGGTATGTTTTTAAATGAGAGGTATGTTTAGTAATACCCTTTTTTATTCATTTGTTTTCCCTATTTATTGTTCTTTGTAATTTACTAATGGTTTAAACAAGAAAAAGGTTGATTGTTTTCTCTAATATATACTCTTGTAATTCTTTTAGATTTGGTTCCTCTCGAATAGAACCGTATCATTACTGCTTTCATTGATCGACACCATGCATCCATGTCGCGAGAAACCGATAATTTCGGAGTCAGTCGTTTAATTAGCTTAAACCGTCGACAACAGTTACAAAGTGCGGTCTTCGAAGTTTGGACTTGCTCACTATCCAACTCACACCACAAGCTGAACAAACTAAACTACTCCTCGCCGTCTTAGCCAAACCCGAGTCTGTCGCACCCCCACCACCACCCTTCTAAACTGTGAACTAGTCCTTACCCTGTTTTCACCTTCCGATAAATAAGCTAACAAACTAAGGCATAAGATAACCAAGGAAAATTTATCGGTGCACCGCGACAAGCATTATCGTTTAAGTATATTGAATAGCATGAGTTATTATATCTCTTTTGTTAGCTTATTTCTAAGATGTTAGTTGATCAATTTGTTTTTCCTAACTGTTCGTTTCTTTATTAATGATTTAAACAAGAAAATTTTCAATTTATTTTGTCCCAAATACATATTAATTAAAGCTCAAATTACATTCGGAAGAACACATTGCCCGTCAATATCCTCCTAAGCTTCTAGCATTTTTTCCTCGGCTAAAGGATATTGGTAGAAAGACGCAACAATAGCATAAATGACAAGATTAACTGAGCTTAGCCCCACCAATGTCCAATAATATCGATCCAAATGGCTTTTATCTGATGTATGCTGAAACCAGTTAGGATTGTTGTCTATTTCACTCACCTTTCCCACAACATAAACCGATAAAACACCAGCCATGCTTCCTAATCCTAAGAAAACTTTTTGGAAATGCTTCAGATAAGTTTGCATCAACCTGTGATGATGGCGAGGTAGTTGGCCCTCGAAAAACCTTTCGATACTGACAGTTGCAATCCCTTCAACAGCTCCAAGAAGTAGAACTGTGGAAGTAAAAGAAATACACTAATTGACCCATGGTTCCTAATCACATGTAGTTTTCGAGTTTCCACAATTGCAGCAATAACGCAACATAATATGGACAGAACCATACTTAGGGCAATCCCAGTTGGCGGATGATACCTTTTTGGGAATGCGCTGCAGTCCCATGGATTATATTTATACATGACTTCAGATATTTTGGCGGAGATTTTATAAAAAAGTAAAAAGACAGGAATCTGGATATTTATGCTTCCAAGTTTGCGGTCCATGTGATTAGCTTGCTCCAGAAAGTAAGTATTTCCTAGAGACAACACCAGTCCGGTTCCAATGAACGTGAGTAACATTGGGACCATATGAATACAAGTCTTGGTGTCTTCTACTTCACTCACAGTACACAGTGTCCAGCCTTTTGACATTGCTTGATCTGGATATTTGATAGCCGCCTTGTTCAGCCAACTGCAGCAAAATTCATATTAATTTATGTGTTGCGTTTTAAATGCAAGAACAATAAGGAAACATAAAACCTGAGGCTGCTGGTGTGTTCAGTATTATTGTCATTATAGGGTTGTCTAAATGTTGTTACTTGTTGAAAATCTTTGAAGCAGCAGCTACAAAAACTCTAAGAGCAATTTTTACAGGGCTCCCCTCTGGCTTACTACTTGTATACTGTGAAGATCTGGTTAAGAATAAAACAGTTGCTGCGGAGGTACATATAGCCGGAATCCCAAATCGGATTGACCATGGTTTTATATATGGAAGTGCCACACCTCCACATATGATTACAAGCATTGTAAATATCATTCTTACCGTATCCATATCATCAAGTATACGTTTCAATTTATATAGAACTAATTTTGTTCGTGATTTTGCTAAAGTTTCCACAGGTTTAGCTCGGACTTCATCTCCAGATTCAGCTCGGGCTACATCTCCACATTCAGCTTGGTCTTCATCTACGGATTCTAAAGCCAGATTTTTTGTATGCTGGCCAGCCTGTCCGATTGCTATCAACGATAAGGAAGTATAAAACAGGACTTTTTGTGCGTGACCGATACATTCCTCCTTGTACTGGCTACAAGGGCCAAAGAAGGGTGGCGTTGACAAGGACAATAATCCTAATCCCTACATAAATTCATAATTAATTTCATATCATGTTTTCTTTTTAACATTGTAAAAAGAAATGGTATACACTTACGATACAGTAGGCAATGCTAGAGAGTACGAGCGTAAAGAAGTTGTTGGGCTTCAACGGTGGTTCGGAAAGAAAACGGATAAAGCTATTAAACCCGTTTTGATTAATAATTCGTTTCGATAGTTATTAATCAATATTAATAAACAAATATATAAACGAGTTATAAAAACGCAGCGGATATAAATGATTTAAACGAACCAAAAAAAAGAAACCCGAACCCGGATCCGATTACAACAATACGATTACGATTAGACGAATAAATAAATCAACCATAGTAAAGATGTCGATATACCTCGGTTATACACAAACCGGGAAGACACCGAGGGTTGACGAGAGATGCTAGGATGACACAATCCAAGATCCAATTGTTTCGGCAGGCGAACGGCGGCGACGGCGGCTGACAGCGGCGGCGGACGGCGGCTGTGCAACAGGCGGCAGCGGTGGACGGCGGAGAACAGTAGAGAAAGCAGTAGACGGCAGCTAGGACAGCAAGACAGCAACTCCTCAGCAACACAACAGCAGCAGCACCCAAAATCTTGTTCGCCGGAAAAACGGGGCTCGCCGGAGAAGAAGTACCAGGTCGCCGGAAAACTGATTTAGGTGTTTAAACAGTACCGGAGCTCGTGAATAGCTGCGGTGGTGTTTGTAGTGACTAAAAGGATGTGCGACTGTGGCTGTGTGGTGTCAGCGGCGGCCGGAATGGGCTCGCCGGAAAACGGGTGGCCGGATTTCGGCGCCGGAGTTCTTGTATGTGTTATGGTTTGTAATTATTTTAGGTTTCTTTTAAATAGTTAAAAGCTTATATATTTATAGTAAACATGGTTTAGGGTTTAACAATTAAACCAACTTGGGCTTGAGCCCAAATAACCAAACAAAGCCTTTTAATCAATATCAAGCCCACTAATTTATTGGGTCGGGCCTAATTAACATTTAAGTAGGCCATTATCTCGTCACCCCCAGTGTAACTCAGTCCGGGTCACATTCGGGTCGGTCGCGTTGACTTGACCCGAACCGACCATTAAATCCAACAGTCTCCCACTTGGACGGATTTGGGTCAAGTATCACAACGCTAACGGCCAGAGGCGTTCTAGCTACACATAGCTGTCCCCAACCGAATATGACATTTTAAATCCATAACCAAAGTATCTTGGAATACCTTATTGCATGATAATGAATTTATAGTAATCGTTGTCATATATCATTCCTGTATAAGACATCAATTGAACAATGAGACATGGATCATATCAATCTCATATAGTGTCCAATTATTGTAGTTCTCGATGTAGATTCAAAGTGGTCCATTCAAACACACAGTAAGTTTGGGTGAGGCCTCACACTTTACCAGTTTGAATTAACGAGGGCGCCAATATGTCTAACTGTTACATTTAAATGTAAGAGTACAGGATCCCATCTTGACTACATACAACTCCCACTGAACTCCAGAACATTCCCAACCAATGCCTTTATGGCTGGCAGTTACGCAACAGCGGTTGACATGATCAAAGAATATTCCTCGGTAAACGAAAGTTCTAATATGTATCTCAGGTCTAAGGATACTAAATGAGCATACTATTATCAAAACATCTTATGATCAAGATCCATGAAGATGATTTGATGCGAGTTACATCCAACGTCATTCATAATGAGGTCTGTGAGTTTGGAAGTCAACTGCTTGAGTCCAAAGTCAGAATAGTCTTAACTCAGAATCGCTCCCACGAGTCTGACCGACTACGGATAATTTAGAATACAATATTCACGGATTAAACGTATTAAAATGAACACAGTTGTATTATTCAACGTTTGCATTTAACCATTAAATCAAAAGTGAACAGAAAAGTACAACTGATTAAACGTTCATACATCCAAATACTAAATCAAAATAAACCACTAGCAAGTCTAAGCCCGATAGCATCTCTATGCTGATCATGCTTGTCCTGAGTCATCGGCTTCGTGAACGGGTCAGCTAGATCTTGATCTGTGTCTACTTTGCTTATCACGATGTCACCTCGTTACAATAATTCCCGAATAAGATGGAACTTCCTTAGAATGTGATTGGTTCTGTGATGAGACCTTGGCTCTTTGGCTTGAGCAATAGCACCTGTGTTATCACAGAATATCTCGATTGGTTTGTGAATACTCGGAACCACATCGAGATCGATGATGAACTTCTTCATCCAAGCAGCCTCCTTAGAAGCATCTGATGCAGCTATATATTCGGATTCGGTGGTAGAATCCGCCACTACACTCTGCTTGGAGCTCTTCCAATAAATAGCTCCTCCATTGAGAGTGAAAACGAAACCCAACTGTGAGCGAGAATCATCTCGGTTAGTCTGGAAGCTAGCATCAGTGTAACACTTTAAGTGAGCTCCTCTTCCACTCCCCTAAACACCAAGAACATGTCTTTGGTCCTATTCAAGTACCTTAGAATGTTCTTCACAGCAGTCCAATGGGCAATGCCTGGACTATGTTGAAAACGACTGGTCATGCTCAAGGCAAACGAGACGTCAGGTCTAGTACACAACATAGCATACATGATAGAGCCAACCGCAGAAGCATATAGAATTGCTTGTATACGTTTAGATTCAATGTCCGTTCCCGGAGATTGCGATTTGCTCAACACGGTTCCCTTAGTCATTGGAATAGCTCCTTTCTTGGAGTTTTCCATTGAGAAGCGTTCCATTACTTTATCTATGTAGGTACTTTGACTTAGCCCTAGAATCCGCTTAGATCTATCTCTATAGATCTTTATTCCCAGAATATATACGGCTTCTCCAAGTTCTTTCATTGCAAAACAAGATTCCAACCATTGCTTAACTTCCTTAAGCACAGGAATGTTGTTTCCAATGATCAGTATATCATCCACATACAAGATGAGGAATAATCTAGTGCTCCCACTAGCCTTTCTGTAAACACAAGGCTCATCTTCATTTTTGACAAAACCAAACAATAGATTTTCTCGTCAAAGTGAAGATTCCAGCTTCGAGATGCCTGCTTAAGTCCATAAATGGACTTGTTCAATTTGCAAACCCTATTAGGATATTTTGGATCGACAAAACCTTCAGGCTGAACCATATAGACATCTTCAGAAAGATGTCCATTAAGGAAGGCGGTTTTGACATCCATTTGCCATATCACATAATCATAGTATGCAGCAATAGCAAGAAATATCCTAATTGACTTAGTCATAGCAACGGGCGAAAAGGTTTCATCATAATCAACACCTTGAGTTTGAGTAAAACCTTTCGCGACTAGCCGTGCCTTATAGGTTCGTACATTTCCATGCATGTCGGTTTTTCTCTTGAAAATCCACTTGCTCCCTACTGCCCGACTATCGGGGGGTAGCTCAACCAAGTTCCAAACTTGGTTATCATGCATGGATTGCATCTCGGCGTTCATGGCATCTTGCCATTTCTTGGATTCCGTATCAAAGATAGCAGATTTGTAGTTAGTAGGCTCGTCCCCAGACTCGGCTACTAATAAGACTTCAGGACCATCTAGATAACATAACTATCTAGAATTTGGTACGGAAGTCCTACTACTTCTGCGAACGCTTGTGTTCACGTCTGATGTGTCAGCAACAATAACTTGTTGATCAAACGCTCCAACCTCCTCAGCGGTACTTTGTGATTCTTGAATCTCTTCAAGATTGATAATGTTACTTCCAGTTCCTTGACTAAGAAATTCTTCTTTAAGGAAGTAGCCTTTCCTCCTGACAGAAATCGTATTTGTATCAGGATGAAAGAAGTAATAACCGCTTTTGTAATAGTATCCGACGAAAACAACTTTTTCGCCGCGGGGATCAAGTTTGTCATCAGACTCACTTGTGATGTAAGCATCACATCCCCATACTCTAAGTTAAGACAATTTGGGTTTATTTCCCTTATGTCATATCTCATATGGAGTTTTGTCTATCTTCTTAGTTGGAGCTAGATTGACAATGCGGGCGGTGGTCATAAGGGCGTAACCCCAAAAGGAGTGAGGCAAGTTAGTTCTACACATCATCGATCGAACCATGTTTAGCAAAGTTCGATTTCTCCTCTCGCTCACGCCATTAAGTTGGGGTGTGCCAGGTGGAGTGAGCTGTGAAACAATTCCATGCTCTTTTAGATGAGTGATGAACTCTGTGCTGAGATACTCTCCACCTCGATCTGATCGAAGTATCTTAATGGTTTTATCAAGTTGTTTTTCCACTTCGCTTTGAAACTCTTTGAACTTTTCAAAAGTTTCGTGCTTGTGTTTCATAAGATACACATAAGCGTATCGACTATAATCGTCGATAAAAGAAACGAAGTATCTTTCATGGTTTCTAGTCATGGTTCTGAACGGTCCACATACATCAGTATGTATGAGTCCTAACAGATCACTTGCTCCTTCACTTTTATTAGTGAAGGAGTCTTTGGCGAGTTTGCCAGCTAAGCAAGACTCACAATTGTTGAAAGAGTCCGGTCCTGTGGATTCAAGAATCCCTTAGGATTGGAGTCTTTTAACTCTTGCCTTGTTTATGTGGCCAAGTTGGCAATGCCATAGAAAATTATCATTGACGCTAGTCTTGATACGTTTTGAAAGATGATATACGTTATTGTCAGGTTGAACATCAATCTAATAAATACCATTTCGAGGTTTAGCCTCAAAATAAAAGATATCATTTAAGTAAGCAAAAATAGCCATGCCATTAAGAACATACTTAAATCCTTGTTTAAACAACAACGAAACTGAAATGATGTTTCTGGTCAAGCCAGGAGCATACAAACAATTATTTAAAGGAAAAACTAGGCCAGATGGACAAGTAAAATGAAATACTCCAGTTTCCAGAACTGGTACTCTCTTCCCATCTCCAACAATGAGTTCCATGCTGCCTTTATTCAGTTTCCTCCACTTCTCAGGCTCCTGCAAGACATTAACGATGTGGTAACCACATCCGATATCAAATACCCATGTGTTGCTAGAGACAGTGAAAAGTTCAATAACGTATATGGAAATACCTCCAGAAGAGCCTTCACCATTTGCTCTCTTCTTCTTGATCTCAGCAAGGTACTCGGGGCAGTTTCTCATCCAGTGCCCCATTTGGTTGCATTTGTAGCACTTGCGCTCCTCAAAGGGCGGCGGCTTTTTCTTTGCAACTACCTTGTTAGTGTTGGTGGCAACATTGGCAGCAACAATAACTTTCTTCTTGCCTTTTCTCTTAAAACCCCGATTCTTTGGTTTTGGCTTTTTGACACCAGTAGATCGAATAATCAGAACTTGATTGGTCCTAGAAGAAATGTTCATCTCAGCCGTCTTGAGCATGTTATGAAGCTCCGACACTGTCTTCACCCAACCATTCATGTTGAAATTCATTACGAACTGGTCGTATGAGTTGGGGAGAGAGTTGAGAATGAAATCCGATGCCATCTCATCGGGCATGGGATAATCAAGTTTCTTGAGCTGATCGATGTGCCCCTTCATCTTAAGAACATGAGCACTGACGGAAGACCCCTCTGCCATCTTGCAACTGATGAGTTGTTTCATGGTGTCGAAACGTTCTTGACGGGCTTGTTTCTGGAACATGCCCTTGAGTTGCTCAAGCATCTCATAAACACCAAAGTCTTCCAAGCCTTTAGCAAGCTCAGAAGTCATGGTGGCTAGCATAATACAGGAGACCTCAGCCGAGTCATCCTTATGCTTGTCAAGAACTTTTCGTGCAGCGGCTGAGTTGTTTTCAGGCTCGGTTGGAACAGGTCCATCGAGAACATACAGGCGTTTTACCATGGTGAGAACAAGTCTCAAGTTACGGTGCCATTCGATGAAGTTGGTACCGTTCAGTTTATCCTTCTTAAGGATAGTCTTAAGGGCGTAGGGTGAGTATTCGTTTGACGACATCTGATTAATTTAAGCAAAAGTAAATTTAATTAGTATTTTCGACATTGTAGTCCTATTATTAATGACCCAATAACATTAATTAATTAGGAGTATGAGAATCTAGCTTCCAGTTATTAAAGGCAGCTGTAGCACACAACATTAATAAGTGGTTAGGCAGACTGACAACGATTGCCAATTGTGAATAGAGCACAACTCTCGGTTATGAGGCCTATAGAGACAACGATTGTCTGTATAGATACGTTTAGCCTCATCTTTACCAACTTTAAGTCTCCAGACAGCTTTAGCACGTAATAGGAGAGTAAAGTAATAGTTGTCCTAGTACCGTGACGTGTGAAAGGGCCGGATGTGTCAACGAAACGCTTTCACCTTGATGGGATAGGCTAGAAAACAAGTGCGGTGCGGTAGCTCCAAACACTCGAAATCTGGCAGTATGCCTCAAGTGTGACTTGTAGTAGGATTGACACAAACTATTGGTTTTAAATTGGGATTAATTTTAAAATTACCAAATATAGTAAAAGTCAAATTTTACTGTATTTATTATCGGGACAAATAGATGAACCCTTTCATCTCCCAGGACACTTAGTTTTAGATGACCTATTAAAAACTAAGTTTGTCGCGATATGACTAACCAATTTTAGGTTAATAGAAAATAACTTATTAGTTTTGGAAATCAAAACGTTTTTAATTTGCAAAACATAATTGGTTAATAAAATGTTTATTTTCAAATTTATTTGGTATTAGGTTGGTGATATTATAATCCTATTATAAACAAACCAAGCAACCACAAATAGCAAATAACAATAATATGTAAATCCTTATGGCCAAAAGTTGATCGGTCTCGCTAGAGCCAATTAGGGAGACCGATCGGGTCAAGGGGTTCACAACACAAACAACCACAAGGATGGACTTCTCCGTGCATCCCGTCGTCTTGTCCGAACTCCCACTAACTCTAAAAAGTCCTTGAGCTCGTCCTCGGTTATCTTCGCGTCTTCTTAATTACAAATTTATAAACTAACAACATATTGTCCTATTACAAACTTGAACCATCTTTATGGCCAAAAGAAAACCGAAAAATAAATAATAGCCTTTTTACAACTTTTGAACCAACCATATGGCCAAAACAAGCTCAAACACCAAACACAACCAAACAAACACATAGGTCGGGGCCGGATTTACATATCTTAAATAAACGAATTTCGGGTCGTTTTGACTTTGTCAAATAAAATAAACAAAACTTTGACCAACTCAAAATCACCCGAAAATAAATCTAGATCTATAAACTTTAAACGATTTAAAGTTTAAGATGTAGATCCGGTTTTAAACGAACCGGGATCGACTCGTACGTTGTAACCGCGGCTCTGATACCACTGTTGGGTTTCAACGGTGGTTCGTAACGAAAACGGATAAAGCTATTAAACCCGTTTTGGTTAATAATTCGTTTCGATAGTTATTAATCAATATTAATAAACAAACATATAAACGAGTTATAAAAACGCAGCGGATATAAATGATTTAAACGAACCAAAAAAAAAAGAAACCTGAACCCGGATCCGATTACAACAATACGATTACGATTAGACGAATAAATAAATCAACCATAGTAAAGATTTCGATATACCTTGGTTATACACAAACAGGGAAGACACCGAGGGTTGACGAGAGATGTTAGGATGATACAATCCAAGATCCAACTGTTCCGGCAGGCGAACGGCAGTAGACGGCGGCTGTGCAACAGGCGGCGGTGGCGGACGGCGGAGAACAGTAGAGAAAGCAATAGACGGAAGCTAGGACAGCAAGACAACAACTCCTCAGCAACACAACAGCAGCAGCATCCAAAATCTTGTTCGCCGGAAAAACGGGGCTCGCAGGAGAAGAAGTACCAGGTCACCGGAAAACCGATTTAGGTGTTTAAACAGTACCGGAGCTCGTGAATAGCTGCGGTGGTGTTTGTAGTGACTAAAAGGATGTGCGACGGTGGCTGTGTGGTGTCAGCGGCGGCCGGAATGGGCTCGCCGGAAAACGGGTGGCCGGATTTCGACGTCGGAGTTCTTGTATATGTTAGGGTTTGTAATTATTTCATGTTTTTTTTAAATAGTAAAAAGTTTATGTATTTATAGTAAACATGGTTTAGGGTTTAACAATTAAACCAACTTGGGCTTGAGCCCAAATAACCAAACAAAGCCTTTTAATCAATATCAAGCCCATCTAATTTATTGTGTCAGGCCTAATTAACATTTAAGTAGGCCATTATCTCGTCACCCCCGGTGTAACTCAGTCCGGGTCACATTCGGGTCGGTCGCGTTGACTTGACCCGAACCGACCATTAAATCCAACAGAAGTTGTAGGTTCCCAGCCGGATCTACACGGAAATATCTCGTTCTACGTAGGTGCGGAATCCTTACGTAAGACGATACGAGCGTAGAAGCGATATACGTTAAACACAAGCAAACACACGTTACAATACGCAAACAACACGTTGTATTGCAACTAATAACACGTGATCTCTCAATCACCAATTACACGTACTGAATTGTTAAAAACAAAATAAGCCGTAAACAAGAATATATAGTTATTGACAACTTCGCCAAACAGGCTAGGCGAAGTTGTTGATAACTTCGCTTGTCCACAAGTTCGCTTCTATTAGGCGAACTTATGAGACAAGTTAATTAAAACATCAACACAAATCAAACTAACACGATTACAGACACTAGATACTGAACTACTGACATCATGCACCAACAGACTCCCCCTTGGCAGTAGCTTCATATCTCTATCTTCATTCACGTGTCTCGTAATCCCAAAACTCTCGTATCTCCCGTCTTCAAGCATGAACGTCTTCTCGTACACAAACGGAAACTACTCTTTGGTATTTCTTGGCTTCTTCCTTCCAAGCAGGAATGTAAAATATCTTTTTCTCATTCAGCACCTGCAAGTCTGCTTGAGACAAATTCACTAAGTGCATAGGATCATACACTCTCAGCAAATCTTGTTCATCTTCATCCTCCATCACTGCCTCAGCCGTTTCACTATCAACGTACCACCATTTCAGATCCTTTAGCACATCCTTGGGCATTTGTTTCATCGGCACTTCTTTTAGACACTGGATCGGCTTATACTTCATTATCATCCAAGGCTTGCCATCAGCTCTCATGCCTCTGTCTTTATCTTCAACTAGCTTTCCTTTCTGCGGTTTCAACAGCTCGAACTTTTTCTCCTTTATGCTTTCTTTCCAGACTATCTTCCCAATAATCCTAGCTATGTTATCATCACTCCTGTTTATCAACCCCAACTTGGCTAAGTCCCTCACCTCACACTCAGGCAAAGTATTCAACGACCTCAACAATCTCTTGAAATACTGAACTCCATCATAGCGTTTAATCACAAAGAGCCTCAACTGCTCATCATATAACCAGCAAATAATCCCCTTTTTCGATTCAGCATATCCTTTGATGTTGTAACTTTTCTTGAACATAGTAGGGACCGCCGGTTTCTTAGTCTTTATGAACCACTGAGCGTAGCCTTCTTTCCATCTCGGCTGCTCTTCCCATTCAGTCTCATTACATTCCGTATCTTGACCCAAATCTGACTTTTCAACTTTGGGAATTTCATGCTCAATGTTATCCTCCACAATCTCTCCTTCTTCAACCTCACTGTCAATCACAATATCAGCCCCAATTTTCTCAATCTCCTCAAACGATAACACGTCGTCATCACCTGTAACATCATCATTCAACACCTCCTCAGCATCCACTACCACCACGTCATCACCCCCCGATCCGCCAGTTGCACCAGTTGACTCCCCCTGAGTTGTGGAAGTCCCAAGAGCTTGTTCAGTTCTTGGCAACTCTCCACCTGCATCTTTTGATGCATTGGGATCATCATCTCGATCGTTTCTCTTCTTCATCCTCAGCTCGTCACCCTTACAGCTCGTCTCCCCCTGAGATGCCAAGAACTGTTTCAAGGCATCAAAAATTTTACCATGCTCAATCAGGAGGGACGAATGAATTTGATTCTCTGCAACGAGGCGCTGAATAGCGTGAATTTGGATCAGATTTACTCTTGACTGTTCTGCCACGACCCTTTCAAGAGCTGCTATTATTTCCTAGTCGGATATGGTTACGTCGAAATCAAACCTCATATGTGAAATGTCTTGAGCGTACGGAGGAGGGATTCCCAAGGTAACCGGCACATCAGAAACAGATGGAAACATAACCGCAGGTGGTATCGTAACAAACAACCCTGCAGTGGCAACAACCGTTGACTCAACAAACCTTGCAACGACCTCCGATGGAGTAAGGGTTGGAGGGGGCAAGGACACAATCTCTGGAGCCGGGAGTTGAAATGTAGTGGGTGGTATGCCAAAGGAGGATGAGGTAGTCAACACGGGAACACCCGAGGTGATCGATCCTGTAACTGCCAATGATGTAGGGACCATAGTCATACCAGACAGTGCGGGTGGCGAAAAACGAACCACCCTCGAGCTCTCACCAGCTCCCGATCCTTCACCCGTTCTCGCCCTTCTTGCCCGGCGAACCAACCGATGCAAATCCTCCTCAAAATCTGATTCACTATCATCTGTGTCTCTCTTTTTCTTCCCATGAATTCTTTCTTGAGTAATCAATATCTGTCTTGCTTCAGCCACATCATCGTTTGAGGAATAAGAATCAGTTCTTTCAAAATCAGCCACAGTCGTAGCTGCCAGCGACACATCCACACTTGAAACCTATGCAGCCGAGACCTGTACCTCTTCCTCTAGATCAACACGTTCCATATCGAAAAATCCTTGGCCGCCAAAAGCAGCTTCTAGATCGACGTGTTCCTCCGGTGCCACAACAGGAGCAGCAGGAAGAGATTGCTGTACCACAGGTGGTCGTTGAGGTGCTCCAGCCTGTTGCGGTGCCGGATCCCGAAACTCGTCCCCACGAGCGGCAACATACTCCGGGTTGATCAAGTACCCAAATAACGGAGTATGTCGAGGACGGAGCTCTGGTTTACTTCTGGCACTTGACGATCTACATTGGGCGAAGATCCTCTTGCTAACACTCTCCACATATCTAATCGGACGGCGCTGAGGTAACGTGGGAGCCACGTGATTCAAGATCATTTGAAGGAATCTTGGATACATCAAGAATCTCTCACGCGCCACCCCTCGTCTTTGACGGTCTATTTCGTAGAACACCATCTGACTAAAGCTATAACGCTTGTTGTAAGTCAGTGCTGTCATCGCCGACTGCATCGTCGCACCCATTCCATTCGTACCAACCTTTCTGCCCGACATGCACACGATCATCACGTGCATGAGAAAGCGCCATTGATCTAACAGAAATCCCTTGCGTCTCTGAGTATCCCCCAATGGACCAGAATAGCCCATTCTTAGAAAAGCACCATCTCTGAATGGAGCCACGAAGTCTGTAGGGTCATCTCTCGTTTCATCCCCAAACTGCAAAGCAACCCTTATCTGCTCAGAAGAGAACTGCACTTCCTGATTGTTAACCGTTGCACGCATAACTGGTGGCTCAACCCTGCAATCATACTCAACAGTCTGCCAGAAATCTTCTATGTTTGGTAAAGAGATGGCAGAGTTGTAGTAATAGCGTGGAAGATACGCGAGCGGATAAGAAAAGAGATGATCTCGCGATAATCATCTACACCTCTCGCATCCGGGTCCAACGTGATGTACATGTTATGCCCCGGGAAAAACTGACGGTTGTTGTCTCCACATTCGTCACCACCGGCACCACCGGCTCCTGCAACAGCTGCCATATCTGCAACCCAAATGGTCTAAGTTAGAGAAACGTCGAGGCAAATCGTAACTTCTCTTATTACCATGAGCGAAGTTAAGATAAACATTAGTGTGCAAGCGAAGTTAGACATAGGGCGAAGTTGATCACAACTTCGCCTATACAATAACTTCGTTTGATAACAGGTTAACATTTAAATAAAATTTAAGGCATCAGGCGAAGTTAAGCCTTAGGCGAAGTTAAGGATAACTTCGCCCAATCATAACTTCGCCCTTGATTAATTAAAGTTTTAAAGTAACAAGTGAAGTTAATCCTTAGGCGAAGTTAAGAATAACTTCGCCTAAACAATAACTTCGCCTGAACTGAAACGGCAAAGTTATAGAAGGCCAGACGAGATGAATTTGATAATTTGATGATTGTGGACTCTTAAACACATGATTTTATGGAGATCTAGACGATCAAGATGATTACGACCACGTGACAATAAGTTTGAAAAGCGGGTGCTGAGGGTTTGAATGAACGGGGACAGAAATCGGATCAAAACAACCTTTGATTAACGCCATTGACATAGATTATAAGTTAGGGCAACACTACACACCTTAACACGGATTGAAATTGATTAATATTAAGGTTTGATTCACAAGACAACTTCGCCGAGGGTTAACAGGTGATAAGTTCGCTGGGCTTTTGAAAAAGTATGAAGTGTTTGACTAGAAAGTTCCTTTATATATGGTCAAAGTTATACAGGCGAAGTTAGGGTTAACTTCGCTTACCCCTTAACTTCGCCTGTTTAATAAGTTCGCCTACTAACATAACTTCGCGTGTTATGAAATTTACGCAACAGGCCCTTATAATTAGAACGTTATGCCATTAACTTTTAAAACTTCCTTTAAAGAGTAAAATGTTACAATCAACTACCAAGTAACCAGGTATAAAACCATAAAACGACATAAGTAAAATAAAATCTAGAAATAAAGAACACGGGATCAAATTTCAGTCTTGTCGGGGACTAGCATGTTTTTAGAAAAGATCCTAACAGGAATCATACTAATTATGTGACTGTCACATAGATCCATGATCAGCTGTATTATGACATAAAGAAACAGGTTGTAAGCAGGTAAACAACTTAGTATGGTTTTCATCGCTTCAGTGATACGGGTTAGGTTCAATTTAGCTCAAAATATAAATGAACACCACATCAGAGATTGTGATGCCTCCTATCTACTCTCAAAGCTTATTTGGCTTTCCCCAAGTCACCCCGAGTTGACCTCGACCCGTAGTGTCTGATTAAGCTGTAAATACATCTTGATTATTTAGTGTCTTCGTCTCGTTCTCGGTCTTGCCTCTTGAGTGATAAGTATAACATCATAGACTTCAGAAGGCTTAATAATAATAATTTTTTTTTAAATACTTACATAGTCTTAAGCTGTAGACTACTGCAAGTCCCGAATCTGGATCACTGCAGTTTCTTGACACACTATCTTCTCGCGAATCAGAACACTCACGGGCTCGTGTATGACTGGGAATCACTTTTCTGCCTATCATTCGGAAAGATATATATGGAGACATATACAACTCTTGATGAGTTATCCCTTAAAATCGAGAGAATTTAGTTAGTATCACTTCTACTTTTAGGCACCATAAAAAGCTACCATAACATACAATGACTGTTCTAGAGTCTTTTAAGCCTAATAACTTCACTAGTTAAGCACACAGAAATAGTTTGTGTATCACTTTCCAAGGTTGGATCAATTTTCATATAAACATTGTAAAGACACTTCTTACGAAGTAGTAGACTTGAAAAATTATTTCATCTCCCTCAAAAATATTTGAAGTTCTATCGCCCCGTTCAAGTCAAAGTCATCAGGTAAACGGCTATCCTGAAGATCCAATGGGTCAGCTGGACCGACCACATACGAATATGCGTCCTTTTAACAAAGTATGAACGACTAATTTTCAGCGAAGGAATAAAACACATCGGAAACCGCCCCGGTCACTTTCAGTCATCTGGTTAATGGCTATCCTCATAATCTACTTGTAGAAGTGAGGACCAAACATATCCGAAGATATGTCCTTCAAACTGAAGCAACCGACATAATTCTAAGCGATATTGACTTTTTTTTTTAAGTAAAAACTAAAAATACGGTTACTCGGGAGTGATAATCCCATTTAGCTCAACAAGGTTTTGAAAACGAGTTCTGTCAAATGCTTTAGTGAACAAATCAGTGAAATTATCTAACGAATCAACCTTTTCGAGCACTACTAATTTCTTCTCAGCACAATCCAGTATAAAATGATGACGAATGTCAATGTGTTTAGTTTTGCTATGCTTTACGGGATTGTTAGTTACTGAGATAGCAGCAGTGTTATCTATACAGATAGGAGTATGAGTGAAATTCAGACCGTAATCGCGCAATTGCTGTTGTATCCAAAGAACCTGGGAGCAGCAGTTCGATGCTGCCATGTATTTTGCTTCACAGATAGAGATGGCGACTGAGGTCTGCTTCTTGCACTGCCATGACACTAATCTGCCTCCAAGAAACTGGCATCCACCTGTTGTTGACTTCCGATTCTGATTGCAACCTCCATAGTCATAATCCGTGTAAGCGACCAACTCCAAGTCTCCCCCTTTCGTGTACCACAACCCTAGCTTAGGCTTGCCTTTGAGATACCGCAATATCCTCTTCACACCCTTTATGTGAGATTCCTTTGGGTTTGCCTGAAACCGAGCACAAAGACAAACTGCAAACATAATATCAGGTCTAGATGCAGTTAAATACATTAAAGAACCTATGATTGCCCGATATAGGGTGGGGTCCACGTCTACATCACTGTCTGAGTCAGCACCCAGTTTGTGGTTGACGCAAAGTGGAGTATCAAATGGAGTGCTGTCCTCCATCTTGAAGCGTTTGAGAACGTCTTGGACATATTTAGTCTGATGAATGAACATCCCATCTTTCTTCTGATCGACCTGCAATCCTAAAAAGAAAGTTAATTCACCCATTGCACTCATTTCAAAACCTCTTTTTCATGACGGCTTCAAATTCCTGACACATGGCGACTTTTGATTTAGCAAAGTTGATGTCGTCCACATAGACTTGAACCAAAAGAAAATCTTCCCCTTTTCTCTTGACAAACAGTGTGCAGCCGATCTTTCCTCTTTCAAACCCATTCTCAAGCAAGTAATCAGATAAGGTTGCATACCAGGCACGAGGGGCCTGATGTAGTCCATATAACGCTTTACTTAGCTTGTACACGTGATCAGGAAAGTCTGGGTCAGGAAAACCTGGAGGCTGCTCAACGTACACAACTTCATCGACTATACCGTTAAGAAACGCACTTTTCACGTCTAACTGGAACACCTTCATCTCATTGTGAGCAGCAAATGCCAAAAACAGTCGAATCGCTTCCAATCTTGCCACAGGAGCAAACACTTCATTGTAGTCGATCCCTTCTTGCTGATTAAAACCTTTTACAACCAGCCTTGCCTTGTTCCTGATGATTATACCTTTTTCGTCTCTCTTGCATTTGAAAACCCATTTTGTGCCAATCGCATGCACATTCTTCGGTTTTGCAACCAATTTCCAAACCTCCATCTTCTCGAACTGGGCTAATTCTTCTTGCATGGCTTCGACCCACGAGCTGTCCTTTAGAGCCATTTGATAGTTCTTTGGTTCAATCTGGCTAATGAAGCAGGTGTACAAGCACTCGTTAATGATACCTGTTTCTTTGAGGCTTGCGTAAACACAGGTGTCCTTATTCAAGCTTCGTCTTGTTTGTACACCATCAGACAGATCACCTATCACGTTCTCCAAAGGGTGATATTTATGAACTCCAGTAGTCGGAACCGAACTGACTTGCAGATTGTCTTCCAGGTTCGAAGATAGTTCATCAATGGGCGATTATTGTTGAGAGTGAAAAGGATTGAAGAATTCGTCTTCTGTAGAGGCAGCAGGGGTATCAACAGCATTTGACGAGGAAGGTTGATCTTCGTCATACTGCGGTCGTTGCACAAAATTTTCTTCCTCATCATAAAGAATCTGCGTAGCAATTCTCTCATCAACTTCTGCACACTCCAAGGAAGGCATATTAAAAGATTTAAAAAGCTTATCATAGTCGAAAGCCTCAGCGGGTCCCGTGCTTGGTTTTGGTGGTTTGTAACTTGTGATGTCAGTATTACACACCAACTCAACCTTGCTGGTCGATAGGTTAAAGACTCGTCTGTTGGGTGTCCCAACTACATATCCGACTAAAATACCTTCGTCGGCTTTCTCACCAAATTTTGAGTTCGTCTTTAATATCGAACACGGAGACCCGAATGGTTCGAGACCATTCAAGTTAGGCTTTCTACCATGCATAAGTTCATAACATGTTTTATTCAATCTTTTAACAGTTAAAACTCGATTAAGGATATAACAAGCTGTTGCAACAGCTTCAGCCCAGAACACCACAGGAAGTTTAGCATCGGCCAGCATGGTTCTGGCTCCTTCAATTAGCGTCCTGTTCTTCCTCTCAGCCACCCCATTTTGTTGCGGAGTATACGGGGCGCTGTACTGGTGGTCTATCCCTTTCTGTAAGCAAAACATCTCCATCTGGTAGTTTTTGAACTCTGTCCCATTGTCACTCCGGATGTATTTAACTTTTCTCCCCACGATATTCTCAACCTTGGTAATCAAGTTAATTACCAACTGAACTGTTTCATCTTTTGTCTTCAGAAAATATACCCAAGAGTATCGAGAGAAATCATCAGTTATCACCAAGCAGTACGATGTTCCACCTAGGCTTTTTACATTTACGGGACCGAAGAGATCCATGTGAAGTAGGTCTAGGGTACAGACTATTGAATTGATCTTCTTGGTGTGATGAGATTTCTTGTGTTGCTTTCCCTTTTTGCACGATAAGCATTGGTCTTCAAAGTTGAAATTTTTTAAGGGAACACCAAGCACCAGCCCATTCTTGACAATGTAGTTCATTTTTCGAATATGTATATGCCCCATTCTTCGATGCCATAACTCGGACTGCGATTCAGTTGCTTTTGACAAAAGACATGATTCTTCTGTTGCCATCTCAGTCGACCTCATGTCCATTACATATGTATTCTTTTCCCTTGGAGCCTTCATCACTATCCATGCTTCTGGTATCTTGAAACCAGGATACAGTACAATCGCTTCATTTTTGGTAAAGTGCACAGTGTAATCTTTGTCACAGATCTGAGACACACTCAGCAAATTATGCTTCAGCTCTTCAACGAAATTCACCTTTTCTAACTTCATTTTACCATTAGTCACCATCCCAATCCCAGTAATTCTACCACCACTCTCTCCAGCAAAACTTACTCTGCCTCCCTGAACAGGTTTCCATTCGTGTAACAAATTCTTGTTACCAGCCATGTGCCGGGAACAGCCGCTATCCACAACCCATAGATTGTTTGCAGCCCTATTCAACTGTTCCTGCACGATTAAAGCAAAGGATTAAAATCTGGGGACCCAAGACCTATTGGTCTTGGGTCGATTAAATCTGTTAAAAGGCATCCCGTACTTTGGCTGTCCAAAGTTAGTATGAGAATGATTTCTGTAAGTCATAAAAAGATACCTTCTTGTAGATTGACTATGAGGCCAACCAAACCTTCGTGAATTAAATGAGTTATAACCAGTGGTTTGATTGTTAGCATTGAAAAACTGATATTGACATCTTTGAAATCTTGGTTTAGTCCAATGTCTGAACATTGGTGAGTTTGCATTTTTACCCTTATAATAATCATTGTTCGGTTTATTCTCAGTTTTCGGAGGCCTCATACCTCTTAATCTCTGATTTAGAGGACAATCAGCAATCATGTGTCCTATTTGATTGCATCTGAAACAACTCATGTGTTCAACTTTCGTCTCAACAGTTGTTTCAGATGTTGAGGTTGCATTACTACCCGTTTGTCTAACATATGGAGGGACATACGGGTTTAGAGGGGAATTCTTTTCAGTAGGTTTATATTTCTCCCCACGTCTTAGTAACGCTACCTCTTCTTTTGTCTCACTAGATTCGGATGTCTTGTCCGAATCTGATGAGACAGGACTTGGAACAGAAATCTTAACATTCGAAACAGGCTTACTCATTTCCTTTTTACTCAACTCTGGTTTTTTAATTGAAACTTTGACAGGAACTGTCTGACTAATCTCAACATCAACAGATTTCTGAGTGCTAGGATCATATGTATAATTATGATTATAAGGTGGTGGAACTTCAGAATATCCAATTCCTCCCCTTTTAACTGGGGAACGTTGATCACTTACGAGGTGATCAAGTATTGCAGAGGAATTTCTAAACTGCTCAAGCTTTCTGTTTAGTTCCACCACTTTCACCTGGTAATCAGCTATATGTTTATCCCTTTCAGCAATTAGTTTGGTTTTCTCTTCTAACACTTCATAGCTAAGATCAATTACTTGTATTTTTTCAGCAAGACTTGCTTTAAGACTTCTAATATCTTTTTCACTAGCCTTAATCTTTACTGAATAACTATTTTCTCAAGTTTTAGTGTAATGATGATCTTCTTTTAACGTTTTAAATTGAGAGTCCAAACTAACAAACTGATCAGTTAATGTTTTCAATTGTTCAGACAGATTTTCACATTGCATACAAGGGAGTTCAGAACTTACCTCAGAGAGCTGATCATTCACCTCTGCCATATAAGCTTGATCTTCTCTTGTCTCTCTGTCGTTTCCTTCAGTTTCGATGTTAACCAAGTTGGCCTGTTCGAACACTTCCTCAACCTCCAGATTCCAATTGTATCCCCCGTTCTGTCTGGATACCATCGCCCTATTCTCATTACTTCCCCCATTCGGTTGTCCTGGCCTGTTCTGACTACGTTCTACTCTTTCATTTGTGCATTCTTTAGCAAAGTGGCCATTCTGTTGACAGTTATAACACCGGACCTTTGACTTATCAAAACCTGGTTTTTCACCAACGAACTTTCTACCAGTTTTCTTCATAAACCTTTTAACTCTTCTTACTATCATCGCCATCTGCCACTGCAGATCCATCTCTTCCAGATCATCAGCATCGATCTGATCATAGTCTTCGTCTAAAGTTGCAGGGTCAACAATTTTACCTTTGATGTAATTTTCGTAAGAAGCAATGAAAGATGCATAGAGAGCAAACTGTTGTTCAGCAGATTTAACGCTCATAGGCATCTGAGAGTAGTTGTTGTTCAGAACATTTGAAGAAAAACTACCAGTTGTTGCTTGAGGTTTAGAAGAATTTGTTCCACCAGCTACGAAGCATACATCACCATCCATGTTGAGAGTTACATGACCATCATGAGTTGAGTTAGAGCTTGAGTCTCCCTTTGAGTAGTAAGCATTTGATTCTGACTTTGAACTTGAACTCGAAGTAACTTTCGCACCATACATTCCCGGATCCTGAACCTGATCAGTTGGTGTCTCTTTTCGAACCATGTTAAGTTCAAAAGTTCGTAGTTTATTGACTGCTGTTTCCAAGTCGATGTTCGCAAACTCTTTGTCCTCTCTCATCAAGACAGTGTACATTTCCCATTTCGGTGGGAGAGTATCAAGAAGTTTTTATATGATCTCTTCTTCTTTATAGTCAATTGAATAGTTTCTGAGTTCGGTCATCAAGTGGTAATACCTTGTGATGATATCATCAAGTGACTCATTCTTCAGATACTTGAACACCGAGAATTGGGTTTTGAGTAGCTTAATCTTGGATGCACGTATCCCCACATTACCTTCATATCGATTTTCAAGCGCTTCCCATAGCTCTCTGGCGGTTTTATATTTCCTGAAGGTGTGAAGAATCTCTTGTGGAAGAGCCATTGTTATCGCAGCATGAGCTTTGCTTTCAACCTCATACATCTTCTTTTCTTCCTCTTCCATCTTATTGTATTTCTTTATTTGTTCACGACCCTCAAACAAAGCCGTTGGTGGAATGTATCCATCTTGAATGCACACCCACATCTTAGCATCTTGATATTTAACATATTGTTCAAACCGATCTTTCCAAACAACAAAATCGGTACCCTTAAGCATTTTCGGAGCCTTAGTAGCTGAACCTGCTTCCACCTCCATTTTCACCAGTTCCGTAATATTTATAGAAGTCATCTTTGGGAAAAATACGAATGAACACTCAAAGAAACTAAAAATAATTTATTATTCTGAATAGTACAGTAGGCGAAGTTTTTCTTAACTTCGCTTAAGAGTAACTTCGCTTGAATACTCAACTTCGCTGACCTTAACTTAGCTTTCTTCACAACTTCGCCTGATGTTAACTTCGCCTGATGACAACTTCGCTTAAGATAAGCGAACTTGTGAGGTAGGCGAAGTTAATGATAACTTCGCTTAATCTTATATCTTCGCCTAAACCCTACAAACAGTGGCGGCAACTTCGCCTGATGAACACAATGTTTTTGCAGGTTTGATTTTGGCGTATTACGAGGTATTCGAAGGTGTAATGGGTTGTTTTTTATGGAGGGAGGTGAGTAGAACACAAAAACCCGGTATTTTAACGTAAACTCGTCCCGCGAATAGTCGAACAGAACGATTTCAACACCCGTGTGATAATCCCGAACCACACAATCACGAGCAAACGCTCTGATACCAATTGTAGGTTCCCAGCCGGATCTACATGGAAATATCTCGTTCTAAGTAGATGCGGAATCCCTACGTAAGACGATACGAGCATAGAAACGATATACGTTAAAACACAAGCAAACACACGTTACAATACGCAAACAACACGTTGTATTGCAACTAATAACACGTGATCTCTCAATCACCAATTACACGTATTGAATCGTTAAAAACAAAATAAGCCGTAAACAAGAATATATAGTTATCGACAACTTCGCCTAACAGGCTAGGCGAAGTTGTTGATAACTTCGCTTGTCCACAAGTTCGCTTCTATTAGGCGAACTTGTGAGACAAGTTAATTAAAACATCAACACAAATCAAACTAACACGATTACAGACACTAGATACTGAACTACTGACATCAAGCACCAACAGAAGTGACCCAAGGCAGTATTAGCAAACAGGGATAACGCAATGCCCAAAGACGGTGTGATCCCATTAAAAATGTTTATGATACCAGCAGAATGTGTAGTGCTTAAGTTCCAGACATCTGTTAAATAGTTCATCATCACAAATAATGCAAATGTAGATAACCAGTCCGTACATTCTAGTACTGCATTTGAGGAAGGATAACAAAAATTTAGAAACAACGAAAATAAGGTGATTTAAGTTAACTACTTCAAAATATATATGGCTTAACAAAATATAAGACCTAATTAACCAAAAAAAAACTTTGATTATTAGATTATGCAAAAAGAGAACTACACGTTGAGGCATAAATAATTGTATTATGCTTAAGCATTTGAAAATATCAACTATGATTCAGTGACGGGTCCAGGAAATTTTCTCACAGGGTCGGAAAATTTTTTTATCTGTACATAATTAACCATCGCTATATAAAATTTTTTTTTGGTCCGGTTCGACCATCGGGTCGGGTCGAATTGCGTCGGTCATATATATAGAAAAAAATGATAATCAAACAAAGAATTATATAACAAAAAAAAGTACGAGAAACTTTATTATAAATGCATAATTATTGAATAATATATCTAGCTTTGTTATATACGAGCTTTCATTTTCTTAAATCTAACCAAAACATCATCTAGTTTGACATTTAAAAGCAGGTTGTTTTTTAATAAAATAAATAAAATCATCGTTTAAACTCTCATCATCCATATGATTACGCAAATTGGACTTCACGTACTCCATCGCCGAAAAGTAAATTTCAACGCATACGGTTGCAATGAGTAATAATGATATGAGAGGTAACTTCAATTAACGAATAAAAATACACCAATGCAAATGAAGTAAGTGAGCAAAATAATGTATAGCCGAAACATTTTTTTAGATCAAAACACTTAATCCATTAAATTTACCTGACATATTACTTCCGCCATCATACTTTTTTTATTTAATTTGCTTAAATGTAGATTAAGTTGGGAGTTTGAGACTTGTGTTTAAAAATTGAGCATAGAGTAATTAAGCATTTGAGCTTAAACTTGTATTTTAACTATTTCCTACTAAACTCAAATTTAGTTGGTATATTATTTATATACATTTATATAATTAAAGTTGTAAATATGTCAAAAAAAAAATTATTGGGGTCCTCAAATTTCATAAGGTTATTCTCGAAATCCCAACAGGGTCATTGTGCCGTCCTCGAAATCACACAGGGGTCGGGGTAAAAACTATACAGGGATCGGTCGAGATTTTAACACATATATACTAGTAAAAGAAATTTTCACAGGGAACGGAGGACCCCCCCCCCCACCTCAAAGTGTGGCTACTCCATTGACTATGAAGGGTATGACCTGACTCTAACCCGAAACCCATGATCCAAGGGATCTGGATCATGTGGGGACCTGTTCCACGGTTATATTAGTCACTAATCCTTCTTGATTTGCGCTTGTTGGTGTATTAGTTATTGGGTCTTAAAACATGTATATTTTACCTTATGGTAATTTAGGTTGTTAAACATAAACTTATGTAATATGAGCTGAAGCCATGGTTGCAAAAACCGTGCCTAGGCACTACGAGTAAACCTGGAGTACTCCCCACCTAGGCCGAGTACTCGGTGAGTAATTTCCGAGTACTCTCCGACAAAGTTGAGTACTCGTCTGTCAACAGACTTAGAAGCGCCTAGCGTCTTCGGTAACTGTAGGCGTAGTGTACGTCAAACCCTGGTACGACCTTTATTTATTATATTATGTATTATATTATATTATTATTATTGCCTACTAACTAGGCCCATTGGGTTGGGGTTTGTGGAGGTAACCCCTAACCGGGTCTGGCTTAATAAAGGTTAAGGTTTCATGATAGTGACCATGGAGTTTCTATATAAAGAGCTTTCATCATTCATTTGAATGACCTTTTCTGGACACTTGGCTTCCAATATATTTTTATGTCTGTAAATAAGAGGAAACTCTTAGTAGTCACCTCTACTCCCCCATTTTTTCATGACAGATCCCGAGCAACCGAAGAAGAAGATCAAGACGTCGGTTCGTTCATCTCGAAGACGGGGAACATCGACATGGATCCGACCCGATTCATCGACATTGTTGAAGACCACATACTTTATTGTAGTTTCCTATATTTAGTTTGTTTAAGTTCGGGTTATATGCTATGTAATGAAATTGCATCGAATATTGTAATAAATTCGTGACATTCGTTGTTAACTTATTTTATGTGTTTAGTACTTGTTCAATTGGTTTGCACAATTCACAAATCAAGGCTATTTGTGTGGGTGTGTGTGTTAGATCACAATGAATTCTCAATCCAAGACAGCGATCTAGCATAACCAATTGTATAACTCTATATGGAACCTATCACCCCGAATAAGAGGAATAAAAAGAAGCTTTTGGATTATTTAAAGATGTTGGCAGCGAGGGCCTAAGTGAAGAAGGCAAAAGACCTTCAAACGAGCTAGTACTTGTTCAGAAGCAGTCGAATTCTGCAAATTATGATCATGTGGTACCAAAGAAAAAGAAGAGAATCCAATTGTTTCAGTTGTCTTGTTCATAGTCATAAAGCATCGGAGTGTACAAGTGTAATATTCTTTCTCCCTTGACAGGATTGATTATATGTGAACGATTAACAAAAAATTGATCAAAACATGATATATGTATATTGATAAAGTGGGTTCGTTATAATTGATTATCAGACATCATGTTTATATATACACGATACATACATACAACTTTAAAACAATGACATGTTTAACCCTTGTACTATATTTACATTGACACATCTACCTAAAACATAATATAAATATGAGTTGACATAAATGACCCTACGAGTTATGTTCGAGTTGAGTATGATTATATCCAACAATCACCCCCTAAATCACAATCAACCTGTAGTCGGTCTTTGACGCCAACTAGTTCCCTCATTGTGATGAACTTGATTTTTGGTATCGCCTTTGTTAAGATGTCAGCCTTTTGTAATTCTCCAGCAATGTGCTCCACAATTATTTGCTCATTTTCAATGCATTCTCGTATGAAGTGATAACGAGTATGTATGTGCTTGCTTCTTCTATGAAACACGGGATTCTTCATTAAGGCTATTGTTGTCAACCATCAAGGTTACTCTTTCTTTTTCCATCTAGTTAGAGCGCTAAGTAGTCTCTTTAACCATAATGTTTGACATGTTGATGCGGTTGCTGCCATGAATTCTGACTCGCATGATGATAACGCTACGGTAGGTTGCTTTTGAGTCCACCAATTGATAGGAGAATTTCCAAAGTAAAAAACTATTCTTGTTGTGCCTTTTCCTTCCTCGGTGTTGACTCCATGGCTACTATCACTATAACCAATTAACTTGCATCCTCCATTGCTTTGATAAGTTATACCGTAATCTTTTGTTCCTTTAATATAATGATTAAATTGCTTGATTTCTTTGAGATTATGCTCTATTGGTTCTTGCATAAAACGACTAAGTAATGCTACAAAATAACTTAAATCTAGTCTCGTTTGAAGGAGATATCTTAGGCATCCTATTAGACTTCTATACTTGGTGGGATCAACTGGTTCTCCACCTTTACCTTTTGTTAATCTAAGTCCTGGATCCATTGGTATCTTTGTATCATTACTCTCAAGCATTTCTGATTTTTTGAGAATCTTGTTCAGATAACTAGTTTGTTTGATTGAGATACCACCCCCTGTTTGGGTGACTTCTATACCTAAGTAGTAGGCTAACAAAACCTAAGTCGCTCATTTCGAATTTTCCTTCCATTTTATGATTTGAACTTGTCAATTTCTTTCTTCATTGATCCAGTGACAATCAAATCATCAACATAAACTCCAACTATCAAATTAGAGTTTGAACTTGCCTTGGTATAGACTGCTTGTTCTAACAAACACTTCTGAAATCCAAGTGACTTCAATGTGTTGTCTAACTTTACATTCCATGCACGTGGTGCTTGTTGTGTCCATACAAAGCTTTTGAAAGTTTGTAAACTTTCCCTTTGTTTTGTGGTTTCACAAAGCCTTCAGGTTTAGAAACGTACACTTGTTCCTTCAATTCTCCATATAAGAATGCTAATTTAATATCTAGATGGTGTACATCTCATTTGTGATAAACGTATAGTTTCTATTCGTGCTATCGGGGAAAAGACTTCTTCAAAATCTATCCCTGTTGTTGTACATAACCTTTTTCTACTAAAAGTGCCTTGTGTTTTATTATATTTTCACTTGTGTCTCTCTTGGTCTTGAATACCAATTTCAAACCTATTGCTTTATGATCCTTGGGTGGATCGGTCAAGATCCAAGTCTTGCTCCTATTGATTGAATCTAATTCAACTTTCATAGCTTCAATCCATTTTCCATCTGTTGATGCCTCGTTATAAGTTCTAGGTTCTTCTTCAACTAGTAATAATTCATTTCTATCTAAATCTACTTTTGGTGCTTAAGCATAAATATCTTCTAAACTTTGAAAACATGATGGTGCATAATCATAAGGTCTAGAGGTGCTTGCAGATGTTTCAGAGTTTGGTTCGTGGGTGTACGATTGTGGAGTGACTGGTGAATTCGGTGGATTAACGGGTGAATGCTGTGCTTCTTCATCTTCTGTAACATCCTAAATTCTCGTATTTAATAAAAGAAAGTTGTGTTTAGTTATCGGGCCTGAATAATTAATTAGTATTAATAAAGAACATGGACTTGAACTAATTAAGATGGATTAAAGGGAATGGGCCTTAGGTCCATGGGCTTTAAGGGATATAAATATCCCCTAAACCATCCTAAAACCCTAAATCCTCATTCTTATCATCCTAATCCCTACACACTCAAAAACACACACATACACTACCCCTCATACGGCCGAGAGAGAGAGAGAGAGAGAGAGAGAGAGCGAATTCGAGTCCAAAAAACAAGCCGACCATTATTAGATCTTCAATATACGAGATAACCAAGCAAACCGCGACCACACCGAACGCATAAAGGTATGCCTTTTAGCTTAAAGTTTATGTTTTTAGGATCGATTAGCTTCGAAACTTAAACGTACAGTAAATCGGGTCTAAACAAAACGTAAGGTAGCAAACTTGAAGTAGGAAACGAACTTAATAACCTATGGCTTTGTACGGCGAATCGTTTGAATGTTCTTAAGCTTAAAGGTCCAAACTTTACACTTATCCGAGTCAAGTCTTATCCAAAGTTGGCTCTGGGAATGTTTACGAGAATGGTAAAAAGGTTTATACTTTGAAATATAGCCGATTAGCGGAGTTAAAACCAAACCAGTGGCCATCACTGGATAATTTCGCTGAAAGCAAGTCCGTATGGGGCAACTTCGCTGCTAGCCAAGTTCGCCAGATACAATGGCTGGTTATAACTTCGCCTAGTGCCAACTTCGCCTATCTATATGTTCGCCAAAGCTAAGTTCGCAGCCCCTAAGTTCGCTGATGTTTAACTTCGCCAAGCTTAACTTCGCCTAAGTTAAGTTCGCTAATATGCAACATCGCTACTAGCTAAGTTCACTTAAGTAAGATTCGGTAACGAATCGGACAGCGGATCAGACTTAAATCGTTACGAAGAATGAGTTAACGAATTAGAAAATAAATTAAAATCCTAATGAAAAATGTGTTAAGACAGTTAATGTAAATAAAATTTTTCCAAGCTGACCTGGCAGCTCGACCCCAGCCAGGGGCTCTGCCCCTTGGACCCTGCTAGGGGCTGCCGCCCCTAGAACCCCGCTGCCAGGGGCGCTGCCCCCGGACCCCCGTTCGTTGTGGGTTATAATTGAACTAGAAACACAATATAGATAACGATAGATGATTGATACGTGTATTGTTATACAGTTAGCCGTGCACAGCTCAAGAAGGGAATAACAATTAACGGTGAACGTAACCGTGTTCAGGTGAGTTATAGCCCCATTTATGTGTTATGTTTTCGGGGCTGTGTGCATACTCAATATGTTTGTTAATACGCTTATCCTAAGAGATAATTGTATGCCTTATGTGAATAATGTGAAATGTATGAATGATTGCTTGATGGTACGTGAACGATCTTCAGATATTGCACGTACTGTCCGGTAGTAACGCTATGTATAAGGTAAGTATGATATGTATGCCTATGTGTATGAACGTGATAAAGTTAATAAAAGAAGGAAAGGATGGTTGTATGGTTGTATGGTTACGAAAAAGGTACCGAGCCCTAATAATACTCGAGGTATGATGTATGGTTGTATGGTAATGAAGAGGGAATCGAACCCTACTAATATTCGAGAACTAGGGAACCGAACCCTACTAATATTCGAGGAAAGAGGGTACCGAGCCCTAATAATACTCGAGGAAGGAGGGTACCGAGCTCTAATAATACTCGAGGAAGGAGGGTACCGAGCCCTAATAATACTCGAGGAATGTAGGGCATAATGCTCTTTATAACGTAAGATATGAAAGCAAGTTAGTACAAAAGAAAGTATGAAAGTATGAAAGTATGAATGAAAGAATAGAAGTTTGTGTGTATTGCATAATGTATGATTAACTAGAACTCACTCAGCATAGCTGACTTTTAGTATGCATGCAGGTGAGTAGGATGAGGCAGCTCGCTTGAGGAGACACGTGGCATTGAATAAGAGGCTGGCATCAAAAGGCTCAAGACGTGATATGTTTTAATTACTTTGTTTTTGAAAGCCAAGTTGTTTGTTTAAGACAAGTTTTGGATTGTTACGAAATGTTTTATGAAAGTTTTTAATGTTCCGCGAATGTTTTAATTAACTCTGATATTTAGAACTGCGTTTATGAGTAAATCCAACACGAAAGTAGGGCTACCGGTAACGGGGCCTTACATCTTCATCATGATTGTTGGCTTCAATGTGTTCAAACTGAGGTTCAGGATTATCGACTAGAATTGTAGTTATAACATCTTCAACTATGAATTATGCCCACTCATTTTATTCTGGATCATTACCTCTAGCATCCTCCTTCCAATTCCAAAACTCCTTTTATTTAAAATGTACATCCCTACTAATACAAATTCTATTTGTTCTAGGTACAAAATGTCTATAAGCTTTTGATCCTAGTTCACTACCTAAATATACCATTTCAGTGCTCCTATCATTCAACTTCTTTAAGTGTGGTAGTAATACTTTTGCATATGCCTTACAACCAAAAACTTTAAGATACTTCAAATTTGGCTTATCACCTTTAAGTGATTCGAAAGGTGGGCTATTAACTAAAGCTTTGGTCAGTGTTCGGTTTAGGATGTAGACAGAGTCCTTACTGCTTCTGCCCAAAAAAATCTTAGGCATATTACTTGCCTTTAGCATACTCCTAATAGCAGATAGAATTGTTCTATTTTTTCGTTCTACCATGCCATTATTTTGTGGGGAGTATGGTGCAGTAAGTTGTCTTGCTATTTCAATTTCTTTACAGAACTTGGAGAAATCTTTGGACGTGAATTCTCCACATGATTGACCCTTGTACTATATTTACTTTGGCACATTAAACTAAAACATAATATAAATATAAATGACATAAATGACCCTCCGAGTTGTGTTCGAGTTGAGTGTGATTATATCCAACATTCTCAACATTGTGTAAAACCCTATGGTTATGTTGTTAAACCAAGTGTGGAAATTGGAATATAAAATAAACACACGAGGAGACAAATATATGATTACTAAATTAATAAAGAGTTTCACTATTGAACAAGGTTGCAAAAGTTGCTAGATGGACCCTTGGCGGTCAACTAGGGAGTTGGGTGTACTCGGAGTACTCGGATATGATAAATATATTGAAAATTAATTTTTAGATATTATATATATGTCAAATATAATTAGTTTACTAATAATTAAAGACAATTTAAAGACATAAAAATAAATAAATAATTTTCCAAAGCCAGTATACTTTTAGGGTTTTGAAATTTTAATATTAGGTTTTTATAAATTGTTTTGTTATTTTAAATATAATCTACTAATTTTTAAAATACGAAAACATATTAATAATTAATTATAAAATGAATTGGGTTAGTATTGGTAAGTTGTTTGTAAGGTTGGAAAGAAAATTAATGTTTTGATGCATTTGTGAAAATCTAATGTAATAGTTGATAGGATGCGTTTATGTGTGCGTTTAGCACCTTGCAATAGTGATTCTCTTAAATATTTATAAAAAACTTTAAAAAACAATAATATAAAATAAAATTTGTAAACCATGTACAAACTTTTAGTATGAATCTAAATTATATTTCCTATTTTTATCTTTCACAATTTTTTATTTTTTATTTTTTATTTTTGTTTTGTGTCACAAAACAAAACAAAACAAAAATATTTGTGATAGATATAAAGATAAGCGGACCAATGATAGAACGTGAACTCAAACTTTAGGGATTTATGAAGATTTATAGATTCCTATAAAAAAAAATTTAAAAAAATTGAAAAAATGAAAATGAAAATAAAAATCATTTGATTGGTCACACACATCTTTCTTTCTCCTTGGATGTCCCACCTTCCTTTCTCAATCTCACTCTTTTGCTTCACATACCCGAATTCCCAACCTAACTCCCAACACGAGATGATGGCCAAGCTACCAAATGGACCCGAGCCCAACCCAAGTTTAATTATTTATCAATTTTATTATATTTATTGTTTTAAGTATTTTCAGTTATTACATATATTATAAGTAAAAGGAATAATTAAAAAACAAATAATAAAAAATGGTATATAAAAGTATAAAAAGAGTTAGAAAAAATAATCTATATACACTTTTTAATAAAAAACTACAAGTTTTGTCACTTGTCACTCCTACATTAAACCTCACAATTTTTAAAAAATCTATAATAGTAAAATAATAGTTACCATTTTTAAAATGTATGTTTCAAAATTTGTTAATTTAATATTTGTTTCCTATTTTTTCTTTCCAAACATTTGATATTTATAATTATCTTTTACTTTAATATTGTTTTAAATACTATTGTACAACGACTGTATTAATAGTGTTTAACGAGTTATTGTTTCTTGTATACTGATTATTTATTAAATATTGTATTTTCAAAAAATACCCGTGTATTACACGGGCCTCAAACTAGTATGATATATAAGCCAATAGCTAGCCAAAAATAAAACACAAGTTTTAGGCGTCGGCTAGGCTTAGTCTATTGCTATTTGCTAGAACTAGAATCAAGGATATGATCTATATATAGGACTTGTAGTCTTAAAATTTATTTTCATGGTTTCATCTTAAAAATTTTGGTCAACCTTACTATATATACTAATAATTTTCCTTAAGAAAAATGTATATTTATGGAATTACAGTTCAAATCAGTCACCTTTAGGTCTTGTTGCTCGCCTTACGTTGTTATCTGCACACAGATATTCAGATCCCAGTTAAGCTATCATTTTTACTGGATAAATAAATAAATAAATCACACTGAATGGTAGGATTTAAGAGTAAGAATTTAATTAATCAGGATCCATGTTGGAGATGTAGGACTAAATTTCTTTGATGAATTATGAGGAAATCCATGGGTTCATATCAAAGAATTTACACACACCAAAAGAAGTTTTTTTTTTTCATGTGGTATTCATGTTATAATAAGAGGATCCAATTACAATAGAGAGACAGGTAAGCAGACAAGCTGTGCCATCACCCCTTTTGAATGGCAAAAATTGATCACACTGAAAACAAAGTTATCGTTCTTCGACGTCGATGAGTTACTAAAAAAAGATGAACCTGGATTAATATCAGCAGGCGGAAGAGAGGGTCTTTTGGGTGGATCTGTAGCCTCTGTTGAAGTCAAGGAGGGAGCCGTAGAGTGAGGCATAAAATGGGAACAAGTGAGCGGCTCGTCAACTAAGCTTATGTCAACTTGTTCCGAAATAGGGGAAGTCATCTCAGCCATCCCAACCCTCCTAAATCTTTAAACAGCAAAGTGGTGTTGAATGAGATTGGTGATGGTGCTTGATGGTGGCGGCTGTGCCGGAGGTGGCTGATATGATGGAGCTCAAAGCCTCAAAAGGTAGAGAAGATGGAGGAGCTTAAACGGTACTAGTGAAGTTGGTTTATGGAAGATGTACATTTATTGATGGTGAACCACCCCCCCCCCCCACCCCCACACACACAAACCAAATTAATTTAATTTTGTGCTACTTTTAATTTGAATTTTTCATCACTTTTAATTTGCTTTTAAGGTTTTCTAATATAAATATGAAGGATTTAGATGGAATTCTTTTCTTTTTTTTAATTAGCAAAACTTTCATTCCACCGAAAACTAAACAACAAAGCCCAGCAAAGGGTTGAGCCACAGCTCCAAACAACTAGAAAAAGAAAAAGACAAAGCAAAATAAAACACACTACCTAGCTATATTACAAGACCATAACCCAGATTGTCCCCGCCGTGTAGCTCAGTTGGTTAAGGGGACGTAAAACTTGGAACAATAACCTAGAGGTCTTGGGTTCAAAATCGATCATAAGCGCCAATCGTCTTGCCGCTGAACGAGACTGATTTACCTCTCACGTGATGGGCCTGGGATGGTCTGGCATGGGCCTGTTTGCGTGTCCGGAACTACACATTTTGGAACAATAATCCAGATTAAACTCCGACCACCCTTTCCAAACCGCCAACGAAACCTTGGACCGATTTGATAACCACAAGAAAGCAAATTCTGTAACGTCATCCACCACGAAAACTTGGATCGATTAGAAAACCATCACCAAGATTATCTCTTTCCTCTTTGGAGAACAAGGCCAGGTAATAAATATCTTTCAGAAGGTCAGCAACTTCATGTGGAGATCCATTTACCGGAATTTTAACCCAAAGACAAAGCTGGTCCAAATCGACCTCGCAAACCTGGCTCTGATATATACCGGAGTGGCTTCCGTAAATTTTTACATCCCGAGTATGAGCCGAGCCACACTCATTCAACATGAACAAACAACAAGAACGAATTCTAAGAAAATTCATATTCATTTAGAATTTTAATAAGCTAACCTAAAGAAATATTTTGGCAACCTGTTTTGTTTATCAAATGAAGAAGCTATGATGACAAACTATCTATTTCATTAAGTATATTAATTAAATAAACTAACTTAATATATTAATGTCAAGTTTTAGCTCATTGCCATTGGTTAAACGGATATGAATGCATGCCCCCTTTTTCAAAACTTCTTTCACAGAATCACATCTACTAGAAAACATGTCATTTTTTTACAAATATTTCCTACAAAATTTATATGACAAAGTAATTTCAAAAGATTTTAAACGAATTTTCAACAAAAAAAATATAAGCTCTAATTTTGCTACAATATTGCAACAACAGAATAGTAGCAATAGAATTTTCGTTGGAAAATTGTTGCTAACTTTCCAACAAAAAAATAGAGTAAAGTTTCATTTTCTTCCTTATGGTTTGGCAAATAATGCGAATTTAGTCCAAAAATTTTAATATTTTGCATATGGACCATCCACGTTTCCTAGTTCTTGTCAATTACTTTCAAATTACTAACTCTTTTAAATTTAATCATTAAGTCAGGATTAGACATGTCTTTTCACTCTTTCTTTATTATAATACTTATTTCAGTGAATTGCGGCTTTCGTCCCTGTAGATTTTCCAAATCTGCGGTCTTAGTCCAATAGTTTCAAGTTTGTAATTTTCGTCTTTGTAGTTTCATTTCACTTGAAATTAAACCCGAATTTATTAACCTCGTTAAGTCTGGTCATTAAACCCATCAGCGTACCAATATGTTTGACTTTTAAACTTCTTGTTGTCTTGGGTGATGCACGGCCACGCATGCGGTGAGCGGGAGTGTGCTTTGTTTTTTTTACATAGATGGATGCATAGCCTTGTAGACTTCTTCTTTGGAATACCCTCGGCCATTCAAGGTTCTTTGAAAGGCGTCCGAATATTCTTGTTTTCGAGTTTTTCTCACTTCTTTTCATCGTGAACATCTAAAATATGTATTTATCAAGTATGAATGATCTATTTTTCTAATGATAATGCCCCCAACCACCCCCACCCCCCCCCCCCCCCCCCAAACCAAAAAAATAGTACCATAAAATGGTGTACATGTGTATGGAAAACATGTAAAATTGATGTTACATTGGTATAAATATCTTTTTGAAAGTTCTTTGGAGTGTATTATGTGTATGGGGCCCTTCCCCTTTCGTTCTTCTCTAATTGAATTGAGAATTGATAATACGCATGTTCACATGTGAAATGGCACCTTTGTGCATAACCACCGGTCCCACACATGTTGTAATCACTTAATATCATAACCTTGGTAATAAGATAGACCATCTTCAGGAGTTGATTCTTTTATTGAGTAGCAGAAAGGCTACTTAGTAGCATAAACTTGGAGACATGAGGATGAAACTAGTTCTTAAAAAAAATGGTGTCCTTGGTATCAGGGCCAGCCTAGGGGTTAGGCAGGGTAGTCGACGGCCATAGGCCCAACAACCCGCTATGCCCGATTTTTTTTATTTAAATTATATGTATTTTTATGAAAAAAATATGTATAATCAATGTTTCAACATAATTACATAACCACTAGCTTGGTCTAGTGGTAAAGATGTATGGCCTCTAACCAAGAGGTTCTGGGATGTTCTAGTCTTATTTTAAGATATTTTTAAGTTTATTTTTATACAAAACTTTTTTGCACAACTCAAATCATAACAAGTAAGCCTATTTAAAATTAAATTTTTTAAACCCAACAAAATGTATTTTTTACTTGAAGCCCAAGAAAAATCTCACCTTTAGCCAAGAAAAAATATTCGACTTCTCAGAGCCGGCTTGGTATGGTCTATGGGGTAGGTGAACCTCAGCCTTCCCTGCTTGGTATGGTCTATGGGGTAGGTGAACCTCAGCAACTACCTAAGGTGCAATTTACTTTAGCAACAAGATAAAGGGAAACATGGCCTACACAATATGCATTTATGTATATTAAAACAAAAACCTTCTACTACTTCATGATTGCAGCTTTCCTACGTTATTTTTTTTGTCTGGATCATGGGTTTGGGCCAGGTCTTAGGCTACTATAGACTGTTGGGCCTGTTGTGCTAGTTGGGTAGAGTCCAAGACCCGTCCCTTTATATTTATCATCCAAAATTTGATATTTGGTAGTTCGTTACAACTTTGCATCAGTATTGTATTAGATAATTATATTGATATGCATCAGTACAGCTTTACAAGCAACAACTGGTAGGGATCACTCAAAAACCTAGTATTCTTGATTCAGTTTGTGTAAAAAAATGAATGATGACAAACTTCAACCGAAGAAGAAGAAGAAGAAGAAGAAGAAGAAGAAGAAGAAGAAGACTCAAATCATCGATAGATTCCTCATTCATGACTCCTGCATATGTATATTAACATATCACAACTATAGCCCTAAACTATTGGACAACACTAAATCCAAACTTGGAAAATTCTTGTGGTTTATCAAGTCTAGATTATTGAACTATGATAATTGGAACATCTTCCTCAACACATGTAAGTGATCTTGTATTCTTCACATGTATGGTCATTGTGATTATTAAATGGGACTCTTTTATATTCCCATGTAACACATGATAGTTGTGCATATTCACGGCCCATTTGGCCGAGAAGAAGCTAGTTTTATATTTGACAATGACCAAACACAGTTGTCTTGTTTATGTGCATCATAAAGTGGGTTAACCATTGAATAAAATCAAGCATTTGTACTTTGTATCCTAGTCTTACACTGATTTTATTTAAATAAAGTAGGGAAAACTTAGTATTTCAATAAGGGAAAGTGTTATTAAATGTATTGTTATTATATGCAACAAACATTTTATTAATTTGTAATGTAACTAACATCATTGTTTCTACAATGGGTATAGCAAACAATAAAGGTATGGCGGTCCAAGAGTTTATTACTAACAAAGCTTTCTAACCTGCTAAGATCAAAGAAACACAATCGGTTAGTCTCACCGCAAGAGGGGTCTCTTGCGATCAATCTCCGACGTGAGAATCAGAGATATGATACGAAGATTAATAAGAGAGTATGAAGAGTAAGTATACAGAGTATAGAGAGAGATAGGATGAACGAGAATCAGTGTTACCTTTGAGTGAAGTGTTCCTTTTATAGGCATCTGAAAGCTTCTCTTGGGCAAGCTTAAGTTTTATAAAGGGAAGTTGTCAACTTTTCTTTTAGCTCATGCATGCAAGTAATACCGCTTGAATCACCTCAATCAGAGTTTGTTTAGCATGTTTCTGAAATTTACTCTTTAAGAGGCAAAATGAGTTATAAAGAAGTGTGTTTTATTGAACCAAACACACTCAATTTCTGATCGATTCAGAGGCTACCAAACAACCCCTAGTTCTTCTTTTACTAGATAAGAATATTTTTGATTGATTCAAAGGCTACCAAACAGCCCCTAGGTCTTCTTTAAAACAAGTATTAGATAAGAAACACACTGGTAATCATCAAATCTACTTGTTTATCAAATTCTATAAATTTTCATGTAATCTTTACTGTAAATCATTTTAGCATGTACATCAACCCAAAATTGGTAAAAACCATAGAAAGTGGGCATCAAGAACTCACTTGGCCTGCTATGGAACTTCTAATCTATTGTTCTTAACAAGGAGCTTAATTTTTTTAATAAAAGCTATCATGTTATCCAATTCTTCCGGTTCAATTAGCAAACCCTTTCATGTGTGTAAGGTTCGCACATAAGAATCTCGTCATGCCTTGTCACATATTGCGCTTTGTAAACCTCCTTCAGCTCTTCCTTAAGCCATGAAAACTTTCATGTTGTCATACTTAACTTATGTCCACGTCTGATCATTGAAACCGTTAACACTAAACTTTCATGTGCATAAATATATACGAGTAGCTTGAAACTGGCCCAAACAAACTCCAATTGATGTTATTCAAGCGGATATGGGCCGTCTCATTGGATTTCTTCATTGATTTTTGGTTATGAATCACCGCAGCCTCAAGGAAAAGTTCAAATCACATCCAAACAACCTATAATGCTTGCCTTTACCACACAGTAATCATAATTAGAATCTTTTTTCGAACTCACACGCTAGGTAAGTATTATGAGCACCGTATTTGATGCGACCACTCCATGGTGGCTTTCAACCACATCGCACCAATGATAATTGATCAAAGTCTTTCAAGTTTGTGTTTAATTGACTTTGTGCATATCAAGAACATGGTTTGATGGTTCTTAGGTTAAATCAATGATCTGATTGAGGGATTTTTTCAAACGTCATCCATGTACCATGCGATTATTACCTTTGCTCAAGGTTAAAATAATCATAATTCCATAATTCCCCCCTTAATGTATAGTTAAATAGCAACTTGATCTGGAAAATATGCTTCAAGGTTTCCTTTATTCTTGGTTTTTTTACATGACACAACACGTCTATGTGAAGTCGGGGCGCTACAAGTCTACTTTCCTTATAATAGGTTTTGTTCTAGATGCATGTGCATTATAGATTGATGGAGGTAATGTCGTCCCATCTCATCATCTCATCTGATTCGAGTGTATTTCAACAAAATGCTATCATTTCATCCAATCATTTCCGTCTGAGTAGCAAACCCTTCCATGCACGTAAGGTTTGCACATAAGAGCCCATTATGTCTCGCCACATGTTGCGACTTGTTATCCTCTTTCCACCCTTCCTGAAGCCCATAACACTTCCATGTTGTCATACTAGCTTATGTCCGCGTTTGATCATTGAAACCGTTAACACCAAAACTTTCATGTGCATACATATGAGTAGCTTTAAACGAAGCAAAACAAACTCCGATTGAGGTGATTCACGCTTATATGGGTCCGTCTCGTTGGGTATCTTTATTAGCCTTTGGTTATCAATCACCACGGCCTTTAGGAAAACTTCAAATCACATCCAAATAGCCCTTAATATATGTCTTTACCACACAGGAACTGTAATTTAAATATTTACCTAACTCACTCCTTTAGTTAAGTTTTATAGCGCACCATATTTGACCCGACTAGTCCATGGCGGATTACGACTACATCGCAGTGATGATGATTGATCAAAATCTTTCTGATTTGTGTCTAATTGAATTTGTGCATATGAATAACGTGGATTGATAGATTTTAGATTAAATACATGATCTGAGAGAGGGATTTTCTCAAAAGTCAATCACGTTTCATGCGATTATTACTTTTGCTTAATGTTAAAATAAATCATAATTCCATAAACCCCCCCCCCCCTAAAGTTTAGTTGAATAACAATTTGATCTGGAAAACTTTATGGTTTCCTTTATTGTTGGTTTTTAAATGACTCAACACGTCTATGTGAAGTCAGGGCGCTACAAGTCTAGATACATGTATATTGTAGATTAACGGAGGTAATGTCGTCCCATCTCATCCTCTGATCCTAAGGAATTTCTACTAAACGATATCATTTCGTCCAATTCTTCTCGTTCGAGTAGAAAACCCTTTTATGCGTGCAAGGTTCGCACATAAGAATCCCCTCATGTCTCATCACATGTCGCGACTCGTAAACCTCCTTCAACCCTTCCTTAAGTGATTAGCACTTATATGTTGTCATACTTAACTTATTATGTCCACGTCTGATCATCGAAACCCTTAACACTAAACTTTCACGTGCTTACATACGAGTAGCTTGAAACTAACCCAAACAAACTCCAATTAAGGTGATCTAAGCGGATATGATCCTGTCTCATTGGGTTTCTTCATTGGTCTTTGGTTATGAATCCCCACGGCCTCAGACAAATTCAAATCATATCCAAACAACCCGTGATACATGCCTCTACCACACAAGAATCGTAATTCGAATATTTACCGAATTCATCCCCTAGTTAAGTTTTTGACGCACCGTATTTGACCCGGCCACTCCTTGGCGGCTTATTCCTTGGAATTTTACTTGGTGATTAAGCATGATCTTTTTTATCCTTTAAACTAACATTTGTGTTGTTTCATTTTAGATAAATCTCATAAATGACTTGGTGCACGATTGCCAAGCTTTTGGATTGAACCCGAAGATCACATCCTTATTTTTGTACATTATCTAAGGGTGTTGTTAAAACTAGTATGTTTCGACTACGTCAAAGAAATGATGATTGATAAAAAAAAATTCCAGTAAGTGTTTAACTGACTTTGTGCATATCGGTTTGATGGTTGTTAGTTAAATACATGATCTGATTGAAGGATTTTCTCAGAACTCATCCACATGTTATGCGCTTATTACAAGTCTACCTTCCTTACAAGGCCTTGTTCAAGATATATGTACATTGTAGATTGATTGTGGTAATGTCGTCCCATCTCATCCTCTAATCTAAGTGTATTTCTACTAAACGATATCATTTCGTCTATTTCTTGTCGTCCGAATAGCAAAACCTTTAATTCGTGTAAGGTTCGCACATAAAATTCCTATCATGTCTTAGCTCATATTATGACTCATAAACCTCGTTCACCACTTCCTTAAGCCATTAATCCATGTTGTTATACCTAACTTATGTCCATGTTTGATCATTGACACCGTTAACACAAAACCTTCATGTGCATACATACGAATAGCTTGAAATTAACCCAAACAAACTCTGGTTGAAGTGTTTGGTCTTTGGTTATGAATCACCATGACCTCTAGGACAAGTTCAAATCACATCCAAATATCCCTTAATACATGCCTTTATGTGTTTTGGCATCCATTTACATGTTTTCAATTCTGTTTATGCATTTGGTCTCCATTTATGCGTTTTGCCATCCATTTATGTCTTTTGGCATCTGTTTATGTGTGTTGGCATCCATTCATACGTTTCGGCCTCTGTTTATGCGTTTCGGCCTCTGTTTATGCGTTTCGGCCTCCATTTATACGTTTTGTCATCCATTTATGCGTTTTTACATCATTTATGCATTTTGGCATCCATTTATGCGTTTTGCCATCCATTTATGCGTTTTAACATCCATTTATTCGTTTGCTATCCATTTAAGTGTTTAGACATTTGTGTATGCGTTTTGGCCTCTATTTATGTTGTTTGGCCTTCCTTTATTCGTTTTGCCCTTCATTTATTTGTTTTCCATCTCTTTATGCATTTTGATATCTGTTTATGCGTTTTTGGCTTCATTTTTGAATTTTGCCATCCGTTTATGTGGTTTGCATCTATTTATGTGCTTTGATATTTGTTTATGCATTTTGGCCTCCATTTGATGTGCTTAGACCTCCTTTTACGCGTTGTAACATACATTTATGCTTTTTGGCCTCAATTTATGTGACAACCGGTATTTTCAGGTGTATACATGTACATGCCCTAGACGTGTTTTTATTTCATGCTATCATATTTTGGCTTAATATTCATAAATTAGGTCAATCACGTCTAGCAAATCAATGCATATCGTTATCCTACATTAGATGGTTTGGAGAATTACCAATTATATTGATAATAGGGTTAGCATCGCTCATGATACATGAACTAATATTATGCTAATATTATTTATAGCCCTCCTACCCAACACAACCATGAAGAAATTCTATTGCAACCAAAACAAAGAAATACATAACCTATGATTCTAACAAAAGTTTAGCCAAAACCCCAGGCTCGTGGCTCTCAATTCGAGTTCTCAATCCATAATTGAGCCTCAAAAGGGATTTAAAGAAATAAACAAAAACAATATCAGAGAAAAAGATCCAATCAACAATCCATGTTTGTAAATCTTAGATAAAAGGCTACAATGCTACATATAAACTCCCCATCATCAATATTGACTAGTGTAACTAGATAAAATAATAGTTTGTTATATGTAACTAGTTAGATATAATAATAGTTTGACTAGTGTAACTATATAAGATTTTGACTAGTGTAACTAGATAAAATAATAAGAGTTTTGGATATTCGAAATTTCAGATTCGGATTTGGATAGTGAAATCCACTATCTGAAAGATTCAGGTATCCGAATTTCGGATATCTGAAACTTCGAATATATCCGACTTTGAACACGGCTAACCAGCATCATTCATTTTCTTGTTACAAATAGAATGGATAACATGATAATCTCAAATGAACCCGGTCTTTTTTTTACGTTTAAAGTTGGTTTTATGAGAAAAAAAGTTTTAACAAATTGCCCATAAAAAATATACTTTTATTAAGATTTAACCAAATAGAAATATTATTGTTAAAGTTTAACTAGTCATTCCCATATTAATGGGGTGGTAAGGGTTTAAGGCTTCTGACCCCACAGATTTCAAAATTTTAGTTCTTCTGTATATATAGCGAGATGTGATGTTACAGCGAGAAATACGAGAAGTGAAGGTGTAACTCCATTAATCCTTAATTTCACTACATTTCTTATGATGTTACCTACATGTATGTAGGTTGGTTGTATTTATGTCTTAACTACACACATTTAAACCTACCTACACACATATACATGCGTACCTACACACATTCAAACCTACCTACACACATACAAACGTACCGAGCCACATTCAAACCTACATACCTACACACATACAAACATACATACACATATACAAAAATACATACCTACACACGTACATACGCACCTACACAATAAGAAAGGGAGTGAAATTATGGATTAATGGAGTTACACTTTCATTTCTCGCACTTCTCGCTGTAACCAAACTTCTGAAATGATCCAATACATATATATATATATATATATATATATATATATATATATATATATATATATATATATATATATATATATATCTATTCTAATAAAGTAAAATAATTGTGACACATGTCAGTTTGTGGTTAATCCTTACAATTTTTTTCCTTTCAAAACTTATATATGGCAAATATAAAAAATTATTCACTTTTCTTTTACACTCTATTTATATTATATCTAATTAAATTATTCACTTTTATTTAAACTCTATTTGTATTATATCTATACATTTTTATACAAATAAATATTTACATATTATACTAATGTACATTGTTAGAATATATTTCACAACATACTTGGTGAAATTCAAAAATCTACAACAAACCATGTTTATTAAATATTGAAAATTTGTGAAAGACTTTAGCTATATCTTTCACATTGAAATGCCTCATTGTTTAAAATTTTCTTTCAGTGGCATTGCTTCATTATCGTATATCGATTGTTGAGCAACTCATTTTCGATTTAAAAGTCAAATATATTTGATGATATAATACGACTATATTTGTAATACATTTTTTTACATAATATAAAGAGACTTAGTTATCTTTTTTTTATATATATTAAATTATTCATTGTAATTTATACATTAATTTATCCCGTGTAATACACGGGTTTCTAAAGCTAGTATATATATATATAACTAAAACCATCAATCTTATTTCTAATTTTTAGAAGCCTGATTTGTTTTAAATTAGAATAAACCAAAATCTTTTTATGTCCATGTTGTTCCGGTCATGCAAAAACCTAATTAACCTAGGTAGCTAGGGTAAGACAATTATCATATTCACAAAGAGCATGTGATCGGTATTACATGAGTTATTTGATCATTTAAACGGTTGTTAAACCAAATATAAAGAACAATTATGAAGCTTGCAATGATTAAAATTGATTACGAAAATTCAATGAAAAAAAAGTATATAATTAAAGAAATGGTCACCTCGGTTTCAAGAACATGAAACAATTGGCACATTCTAATAACTACAAGTTTGAGATTACATAGATATATTTTGATTAATTATGATTATAATAGATGACTTAGAGAATTGTATTTTATGATGAGCTTAAAATGATGTTATAATTGTGAGTAAAACTTAAAATGGCCTGCAAGTGTCCAGTAGTTTAACTTTTGTAGAATTACCTCTACTTAAAACATTTAGTTCTAGGTAGAGAAATTGAAAACTTGTGACTGTAAAAGCTAGATCTCCCCGTGTTTAATTTACGCGAAGTTCAGATTAGTTTAAGCTAAAATTCCAAAGCTTGAATTCCACTCGTCAATATTTCAGATTCTAGCTCGGTTCATGCTTCAAACGTTTAGAGTTCATTAGTATTTAACTATTTTATTGATATACATATATATAATTCTTTTATATACTTGTATAATCATATGTTTACCAAGTATATATTAATTAATTAACTTTTCATGACTTTATATATAACTGTAGTTATAATGTAACTATATAGTTTTTTATAAAATAAATTTTGATTATATAAAAATTATTATTTAACCAGATAAACCGAGTCAAGCTCAATACATGAAGTTCAGGTTTATTCTCATTTGTTAAACATATTTAATTTAATTTAATTTACACTCGAGTTTGTTAAAGCTTACTTGTTTCAAGTTTTTAGTTAGTGAATCTCAAGTAGCTCATACGTATAATATGAAGGTTGTGATATGCCTGGAGTGGTGTGCCAAGATCCTCGTGTCGTTAATCCAGATGACATCATTTTCTACTTCCATGGAAAGAAGGATAAATATTTTTGCCTTGTTGCGGGCAAGGCGACGACAACTTCCACATCAACGGCCACTTCATCGACGAGAGGAACCAAAACCTTTGTTGAGACTTTACTTGGGTTCAATCCATTGGCATTCTCTTTATTAACCACAAACTATAAAATCGGTTCTCAAAAGACATCCACTTGGGAGGACTCCGTTGACAACCACAACTTAGGTTCGAGACAACATTGTAGTTGAAGTTGATAACATGTTCAAGATCATTGCCAAAGTTGTCCTGATCACAAAACAAGAATCAAGAATCCTTAACTACACGATATAACTGATGAAGATTGCTTCGTGCATCTTGATCTCAAGTTCAAGTTCTGTGAGCAAGGCGAAAATGTGTGTGTTAATGCCTGTTATGGGAGGTTATAGTAAGTTTTTGAAGAAGGTTTGCCGTTAAATTTGCAATTGCCGAGCTTGAGGTGCCAAAGTTTAAATTTCAATTTCTCAGTAATATCTTTATCATCATATTGTATGCAAGAGATAGATTAATGGTTCAGTTCATGTTCGTTGCACGTTTCTCGCATAAATGAATAAGGAGCGTAGCTAGCTTCCAAGATCTTAACGAATAAATTAATGAATGATTGTATTTCTCATGGTGTATGAAAGGCTTTTATACTTGCTACTTTCAGTACGTTTAGTTATGCTCGTTATGTATTGAATAGTTTGCTACTATATTGGCCAAGAGGCCGACCATGTGACAACCATGTATTTATAATTAGAATAGTACGTAATAAACACTTTTCATGTACATACATAGAATGTCACATTAAGATCTAATCTAAAATGATACTTTTTTTTTCCTATTATTTTATCTCATTACACATGTCTAATTTCAAAAAATTTTAGCCAATTTTCAAGTTTACCCTTAAACACACATAACTAACATTAATTAATAAGCAATATTGATGAACCCAATTTCTAAGGGCATTATTGTCATTTAGTAAGCAAATAAAAATAATCATTCAATCTCTCTTAAACTTTGTGTTTTTCAAATAATGACACTTTTAATACGACGGGTGGAGTATATGATTATTAGAATCTCATTTAGATCACATCTAAGACTCATTATACGTGATCTTTTTATAAACAAAACATGTTTTCATACACATGGATGGCGGTGATGATGTTGCAAAAATGTCTTAAAACCTTAATCCTTCTCTCTTTCAAAACTGATTTTTTAACAAGGATCATAGGTGTTTATTTGCAACAAGAGCTCATTTGAATTCATACAAAGATTTAGACACTAAAACCTGATCACATTCATATAACACAAACTAGACCATGTACACACCTAAACTACATACACATACATCAAGCTGGCTTGAATCATAAATATATGTATCATCATGGTATTAATAATTGATCGTCGGCTGTTAATTATAAGGATTTAACAAGTGGATTTCAAGATTCATCTTCATCCAAGAAGGCAGAAGCTAAAACAAGGTATTTTAAATAGAAACTAAGATCACTTGTTGGTGAAAAAAATGATTTTCGTCACTTAGAATGTTTAAAGAATTAGTCCCAGTTTCCAAATGTCCAATTATTTAACTTAAGCCCATTTTTAGTTTTGTACCTAATAACTATTATTAAAAACCAATTTAACTCTAACCGTCTTAATCATAACCGATTACCGATGATCACTCAAAACCTAGTATTCTTGATTCATTTGGTTTACAACTAATCATGAATGCCTAACACACTTCAAATTTATTATACAAAATTTATATTACATTGTTTGAACTTTTATCATCAAAACACTCATACATACTACAATGAAAGAAGATAAAACAAACAATCACGAATTACAATCTATTACTTGCTTCACGCAGGGTTAACAGTAAAGATGGTCTGAACAATCGTAAGAGCAAATAGAAAGATTCCAGCAAATAGGGCAATGATATTCCATGGATTGTTGAAATAAGTACGCCTCAACCACGCAATATTTTTGGACCAGTAACCATTGTAGTGCCGATTTAATTCCATCCACTGATCATAATAAAAAAAATCCCTCCAGGGAACTTCTTTGCATATGTTGTTTATCATATCTGCAGCCTCTTGGTTTGAGCCTATATGGTTAACAAGGACTTTTGATTCTACCAACTTGGCAATGTCCTCCTGAGTATCAATTAGCATATCTATGGCGATGGCATAAGATGTAATATATTGAGATACATCATCCAAAAACTGCTCATACGCGAGGAGGTTTCTTAAAACCATCTCTGTATCATCATTGATCTCTAATACAGGCATCATGAGAGTAGGCTTACTGCAAGAGCAAGAAAAACATGGCAACCTACGTGATTTCACTTTCATCATCAATGGCCATTCTGTATCTTGGATGCACTTAAAGTTCACCCCTGCCCTGTCCAGTTCTACGGCCGAGGGAAGTCTTAATTTTGGAAATTCTAATGACTTAGCATCTTCGCACCTGTAACATTCATGCAAAAGGCCAAGAATATGATCATGAGTGCTGTTTGAATTGCTCTTAAGTTTGTGTTCTGTAAACGGGTTGACATATCCTAGAACTAGATGGATCATATTAATAAGAGAGGCAGTTTGATCAAATTCTGAAATAGTGCAGTCAAAGATATGTTGAAGAACAAGGAAGGGGATTTGGTTTTCTAGCAGCACGAGGTCATAAACTGTACACTGTACAAACGTCATGTTTCCCAAATTTGATTCTTCAGGGTTCATAACCCTGTACAAGTATTCGAGTATGAAACAACCATCGATAACCATCATTTTGGTAAGTTCGATGTTATTGTAGCTTATTGTCTAAGCATAACAAGACCTGATATGGTCTATTGAAGCATTCACCTTCCGACTACACGAAAGCAATATCTCCTCTTGTGTCGAATCTAAACGGCTCAATAGACTGAATACATGAGCGATTTTTTCTTCTTCACCTACTTGCAAGTTTTCATCTTCTCTATGCAGAGGTCCAATAGAGACCATCCGAGGTTTGTAAGAACTCGGGCTTTGATTTTTAAGGATATTACCAACCCTATAAATTGATGGTGCGTACTTTCTAGGTTGATTTTTCTTTTTCTAACAATCAAGAAGACTTTGGACGCTAATTTCTACATCTCCATGCCCCACGTCCATATTTGCTAGTGGAAATGTTAGCTTTGATTCCTGGTCAATAATAGGAAAAACATTCATTCTACACATATGTGAATAAAGACAACATAGGTTATAGATTCGGCTTCTACCGATCACATAACTCACAAGCTCGATTGGTTTAATAATGATATGAAAAACACATGTGGGTTACCCGCTACTATACCCAATGGTTCATCCATTCCGGTGGAAGGAAGAGGGTCATGCATCCTACCCAACGGAACACAAATTAAGAATGTTTTACATGTCCCAACGTTTACTTGTAGTTTTTATCTATAAGTTATTTAGCGAATGATTTGCAGTATGCTGTAAAAGATTTCCTTGAATTTTGGAATGCCTTAAACTCGAGGAATTTGAGTAGAGTGGGTAAACGCAAGCAATGACTCTTATCAGATGAGCATAGTGGAAAACAAAAGAAAAGCAATGACAATTGTTGGCAATTTATGGCATAAGCGTCTTCGACATGCTTTGCACTATGAAACTTTGTCATTTGGATTTTGTTAAGAATGTCTCTTTGGGAACAAATGGTACATTTTGTGTTCATACAATAGAGTTAAATTTACCACATTACCTTTTCCAATAAGTTCAATAAAAATTCAAAGTTGTTTTGAGCTTTTACAGGGAAGGTATAGAACTCCTACACTTACAGGTACCAACAATTTTTCAACTAGTAATGATGATATTAGTTGGTCTATGTGATTGTTCCTTTTAAAACACAAGTCGAAAGCTAGTGATTGTTTAATTGTCTTTCACAAAATGATTAATAAATGGTTTAATAAAATTGTCAAAAGATTTAGAAGTGGCAATTAAGGTGAATTTACCTCAAACGGAATGCTTAATTATTTCACCAAGCATGGTATTCTTCTAGAGACCACCTATCCACATACTCCGCAACAAAACACAGTGGTGGAGCGAAAACACCGTCATCTCCTCGAAACAACAAGGGTTTAGAGATTTGAAGCTAAATTACCCACATATTTTTGGGGGAAATGCATCATCACGACAACCTACATTATAAACTAGCTTATTTCATAAGTTATTGAAAATAAGACCCATTATGAGATCGTCTATGGACAAAAACTTGGTTATGAAGGTTTAATGGTTTTTGGATGCCTTAGTACTATCATAGCACTGAAACGAGGGGTGACAAGTTTGAAGAACAGGTGAGTCAGGGAATATTTTGGGTTATCCATGGGCACCAAGGGTTACAAGATTTATAATGTGAAGAATGGAAAGACAATAATGTCTAAAGACGTGAGGTTTGTTGAAAACACATTTCCTCATGACTCACACATTGACCTAGAGGAAGATAAAGATTGGAAATTTTTTAGTTTCCAACATGGTATTATGATGATCATAATCCACACAAAAACATGAACAATACACAAAGAAAACGGGTAGGAACCAAATAGCCCAAACATTGTCATTGACAAGAATATGCATGAAGGTGATATTGTAGAAATTTACCCCACAACGAAGGGCCGACCAAAGTGGCAGAACCCATGGCCCAGACTGAAATCATTGGGCTGACCATAGAGAGAATTAAGCTCATTCTAAAGAATCTGAGCAGTTTCAAGACACTATCGCTGATGTCACGAGTGAGAGTGTTAAGAATCCATGAGATCACTACATCATTGCAACGCTGCCAAACTACCGGTTGTTGCTCGTTATCCGGCATGGTTAAAGTGTTGTTGATGAAACCAAGCTTGTTTTTAGCTAACAGAGCAATCGTCATTGCACTTTTCCAAACTCCGAATCTAGTACCATCAAAAACTTTCGAAACGAGGATCATCCAGTGATGATAAGAAGGTTGAGTGTAGAGCGGGTTCGAGGAATCAACAGAAATATTCGAAACAACATAACTGTTCGAGGATACCATTGAAAACACAACATAACGAAAACAAACGCACAAGAAAAAGGAACGAAAGAGAACAACCTTATGCGACGTATATCTTATACGGCGTATAAGATATATGCAAGACTTATATGGCGTATAAGACCAAACAAACCTATACGAATCAAGTGGGAAACTTATGCGCCATGTAAGTATGAACTTATACGGCGTATAAGTTGATCAAGAATGTTTTGATAAGATTTTGTGTGAGAAATGATTTGACACTTAGATAAACTTATCAAAACCAATAATATGACATGTTGTGAATATATGGTGAAAATTGAACTGTTAAATCTTCTGAAATGAAGAAAAGAAGGGAGAAAAGAGATGAAAAACAAGGTTTTCAAGAAGTTAACAATATCAATTTCCGAAGAAACGCGGGATCGATGAAAGAAAATGATCAAAAGATCAAAAACAAACAGCGGATGAAGAGAGAAAACTCATGCATCGGTTGAAACGAAGAGCAAGATTAAGAATCTTGCTCTGATACCATGTAATCGTTGAAAAACTATGACATGAAAAGAAAAGACGAAATGGAGCAGAGAAAGAAAATTTTATTATCTCAAAATAAAAAGTTACCAATACAAGAAACAAGAAACTATATATATAGACAGGCATACACGGGTGCATATGTTATACGACGTGTAAATTACACATCGTATAACATATACGGCGTATATGTATAATGTATAATACGCTCACACATTCATACATTGCATTACATACATATATATTCATACACACATTGTGTGACAAGTATGTCGACATCTCCCTCGTCATCATCCCCGGCCAGTTTCATCTACTACTTCGTGTCCAACTATGACTTTGACACCACCATCGAATACGAAAAGGTGTCGCCTAGCGCAAGTAAAGAATGTAAGTGATCGGTAATTAGGAAGATAGTGGTATGTTGGGTTGTTACTAAAAAAGGTTGTTTGGAGTAACTAAGAAAAACTGTTTTTGGAGCTTGTTCCAAACCGCGTGTGCAGACGAAGTCATTTCAAGAACCCAGAAAAGAAGATCATTATTAGATAACTTACTAGAGATGCACTTTGAGATGAAAACATTGATCTCAACCAATTAACTAATACTGCATACGCGGGCTAGACTAAATGGGGACTCAACTCATATATGGGAAGATATGGCGACAAAGATCATTCAAATAGCAAAGGAGACTCTCGGGATCACAACAGGAAAGACAGGTGGGCATAAGGAATCTTGGTGGTGGAATGATGCCGTACAAGACAAGATAAGGGATAAACAAGGATGCTTTAAGGAGCTTATGAGGTGCACGAATGAGGAGGAGCGAGTGGAATTGAGGGAGATCTACAAAACGGCCAAGCGAGAGGCAAAGAAGGCAGTGGCGGAAGCAAAGAATGCAGCTTATAAACGGATGTTTGAGCATTTAGAAACAAAAGAAGGGGAACATGCTATGTTTAAGATTGCCAAAGCCAGGGAGCGTAGAAGGCACGATCTAGGGCCTGTGAAGTTCAAAAAGGATACAGATGGGCATGTATTGGTCAAGGAGCAGGACATCAAGCTAAGATGGCAAACCTACTTCCAGAATCTTTTTAACAATGGGAGAGCTTACCAAGAAGAACATGACAACACAATCGTCCTACGACAACAACCGAATAACTGCTACTGCCA
>NW_027498140.1:0-142220 GCF_021521415.1 Bidens hawaiensis
AGCAACACCTGAGATCGATTTTGGAATTGTTGAGGAAAGAAAAGTTGTATGCGAAGTTTTCCAAATGTGAGTTTTGGCTTAGAGAAGTTCATTTTCTCGGTCACGTTGTAAACGAGAAAGGAATACACGTTGATCCTTCCAAAGTCAAGGCCATCGAAAACTGGGAAGCGCCAAAAACCCCAACTGAGGTGAGGCAATTCCTAGGACTAGCTGGCTACTATCGACGCTTCATTGAGAACTTCTCCAAGATAGCTCTACCTCTGACCGCGCTAACTCAGAAAGACAGGAAGTTTGTTTGGGGCGAAAGTCAGGAAACAGCATTTCAATTGTTGAAACAGAAATTATGTAGTGCGCCAATTTTGTCTTTACCCGAGGGGACGGATGACATCGTCGTTTACTGCGACGCTTCACATCAGGGACTCGGATGTGTCCTTATGCAGCGAGACAAAGTCATAGCGTATGCCTCACGCCAACTCAAGACCAATGAAAAGAACTACACAACGCATGATTTAGAACTTGGAGCGGTTGTCTTCGCGCTAAAGATTTGGCGCCATTACCTCTATGGTACAAAGTGTATAATCTTTACGGATCACAAGAGCCTTCAACATATATTTGATCAAAAGGATTTAAACATGAGGCAACGAAGATGGGTGGAGTTGTTGAATGATTATGATTGTGAAATTAAGTACCACCCTGGAAAGGCGAATGTGGTGGCAGACGCGCTAAGTAGGAAGGAGCGAATAAAAACGCTGCGAGTCAAGGCTCTAAGGTTGACCATTCACGCAGATCTCTCTACCCGCATCCGAGACGCTCAGCAAGAAGCCTTGAAACCAGAGTTTGTTAAAAACGAATGCCTTGGGGGTATGGTTAAGAATTTGGAACTGAAAGAGAACGGCAATCTATATTTCGCTAACCGCATATGGGTCCCTCTCAAGGGAGGATTGCGCGAGCAGGTATTGAACGAAGCTCACAAGACGCGATATTCCGTACATCCTGGCGCAGACAAGATGTACCAGGATGTTAAAGCGCTGTATTGGTGGCCCAATCTTAAAGGCGCCATCGCGACGTATGTCAGTAAGTGCCTGACGTGTTCGAAGGTAAAGGCTGAATACCAGAAACCATCAGGATTGCTTCAACAGCCAGAAATTCCCATGTGGAAGTGGGAACAAATCTCTATGGACTTCATCACCAAACTGCCAAGGACACCTGGGGGTTATGACACGATCTGGGTTATTGTAGATCGGCTAACTAAGTCAGCGCACTTCCTGCCGATCAAGGAAACCGATAAGATGGAAAAGTTAGCCAGATTGTATATTCGAGAAGTAGTTTCAAAACATGGAGTCCCAGTGTCCATCATTTCTGATAGAGATAGTCGGTTCACATCAAGGTTTTGGAGATCGTTACAAGGAGCTCTAGGTACTCGCCTTGATATGAGTACAGCTTATCATCCTCAAACGGATGGGCAAAGCGAGCGAACAATCCAGACATTGGAAGATATGCTACGCGCGTGGTGCAATCGATTTCGAAGGTAGCTGGGATACTCATCTTCCATTGGTTGAATTTTCTTACAACAATAGCTATCACACAAGCATTAAGGCTGCGCCGTTCGAAGCTTTGTATGGGCGCAAGTGTAGATCCCCACTGTGCTGGGCTGAAGTAGGTGACAAGCAAATGACTGGTCCAGAATTGATCCAGGAAACAACAGACAAGATTTTTCAGATAAGGGATCGCCTTAAGACAGCGCGCGACAGACAGAAGAGCTACGCAGATGTGCGAAGGAAACCATTGGAATTTCAAGTAGGGGATAAAGTACTTTTGAAAGTCTCTCCATGGAAAGGAGTCCCCCGTTTCGGCAAGCGAGGAAAGTTGAATCCACGCTACATTGGACCATTTGAGATCCTGGAAAGGATCGGTCCGGTTGCTTATAAGCTCCGTTTACCCGCCGAACTCAGTGGAGTTCATAATACGTTCCATGTGTCCCAACCTCAAAAAGTGCTTATCTGACGAAACGTTGATTTTGCCGTTGGAAGAGATTCACATCGACAAACAGCTGCACTTCGTAGAAGAACCTATAGCAGTAACCGATTGGAAAGAACAAAAGTTAGGCAGCAGCAAAATCAAGTTAGTAAAGGTTCAATGGAACTCAAGGCGTGGGCCTGAATTCACTTGGGAAAGAGAAGACCAGATGCGCACGAAATACCCACACCTCTTTCAGAGCATGGCTTCTGACAGCAACGTCTCCTAAATTTCGGGACGAAATTCGTTTTAACGAGGGGAGAATGTGACAACCGGTAAATTCCCAAACCCATAAGCTAAGTAATCAACCTAATAATTAGGTGATTGTGAATATTAAGCGCGCCATATTAGTCAGCGCGTGCATTTGTTATGTGCGCCCTGCGCTGAGCGCGCCATGTTAGTCAGCGCGTGCAGTTGTTACATGCAACCTGCGCGAGCGCACCATGTTAAGAACCAGCGTGAGCATATGTTATATGCGCCATGCGTGAATGTTTTGGCTTTATGTTTTCATGTAACTTAACGTTATGTTGTCTATGGGTTGACCATCCCGCATAATGCTAAGGCGGGTGCATCCTAAATCGTTTATGCGCGTGCGGAAGGGAACTAACCTCCCCGCATGGCGGGGGAACGTTGAGAGCTAGTTTGTCTGAAGCTCCAAGATGGAATTGACTTCAACATGACTGATCACTATGTTGAAATACCAAGACCACCTGGAGAATCTACAAATGAAACTCAAATGTCCCTAACTGCGAGAAGGTTACGTATCTACCCGCAGCAAAGAAATGTCCTACACGCAGAAAGCTATGCGCACAAAGTGATGCGCACAGAACACTTAGTCTATTCTCCAGACATAAGGAGATTACTCCCGCCCAAAAGGAAACAGTAGCGTGTTTCAGAGATTTTCCACTTTTTACTGTACACTGACAAAAGTACCTGAAAAAGCACACTGTAACATGAAAAGTCAACTGTCAGCCACCCTATTCTCACCAACCCCAGACCTGCATGTTCTGTCCAAATCAAATCAAAATCTTTTATCCACCACTCCACTCTTAAGTAAATAATAATAACTTCCATACTTTATCATCATTACATTTAGATATGAAAAGATTTCAATCCCCTAAAGCAAGGGATTGTGTTCCCTTGAGTTTGCCTATAAATTTGTAACCTAAATTATCACCCAAAACACACTTCAAAGAACTACAAACTTGCACTAATCCTCTCCCAAGCATCCGTTGTTTTCATTTCCGATCCTGTTACTAGGTAAGCCGAGAATATAACCTTGAGACCTACTATCCAACCCTTATATTCTCCTATTTCTTGATCTTAATATATATACTTCTTGTTATTTAATCGTATTCTAGACCTTCGATTCCAAGGCCAACACCAAGAAAACCCGAATCTCGATTAATCCCTTAACAAGAACCTCAGGTGAGTCTCACAGCCCCTATTTTCACTGTTTTCACTGTTTTTAAACTACTTTCGGGGCGAGGGACACGTACTTAAATAATGTTTTATCATGGTATACTTACAAGCTATGCAAACGATTACGTGTTTAAGTTATGTTTCATGATGAGCAATGCGAACAGTTATCTATGGTATTTCAATGTTAGTGCACCAGATTCGAGTAAGTGATCACTTTACCATTGGAACTCTAAGGGTAGGGACTGCTGGTTTGATCCGCCCACTCGTAGGGGTCGCTCCTCTTACACAGACGAGTGCCTAGTATGGTCATGGGGCAGTACTATGGGTTTGAGCCCGCTCGTAGAGGTCGCTCCTCTTACGCAGACGAGCGCCTTGTTTTCCGGCACAACGTCCGCGCGTAACCCGCGGGACGGTATTACAGTATTATTCGCTCGTAGTGGCAGCGCCACTTACACAGACGAGCACAGTTTTCCAGAAGTGTCCGCGCGTAACCCGCGGGACGGTATTACAGTATTATTCGCTCGTAGTGGCAGCGCCACTTACACAGACGAGCACAGTTCCCAGAAATGTTCGCGCGTAAACCGCGGAACGAGTTTATCAGAATATGTTGATAGATCTATGTTTTACCAAGCATGTGTTTAATAATGCTATCAGAATTATGTTTCAGAATGATTTGTATCGAGATTATGATGCAATACGATTTATCAAGTTACTAAAACTTGTGAACTCACTCAGTTTATACTGATTCAAATATTTTTACGTGTCTTTCAGGAGATAACTAGGTAGCGCATGGAGTCACACTTAGAGCACCTCACGCTGAACATCTAAAACTAGCTTTTTGGAAGATTTTAGTTCTATCCCTTCGATGCGCGTGGTTGTACCCGCCGCGCAAAGGGGATATGGCGTGGAAATCTTCAACAGTTTTTATACTTGGATGTTTTTATGTAATCTTTAAACAATGTAATGTATTTGTATTAAACATTTCATGCGCAATGAAAATCTTTGAATGTTTTGCAATGGCCCGTGCTTAATTATCAATCCCCACTCGTGCACGCCCGGCTGTTTCCGCCGCTCAGGGCCGGGTGTGACAGAGATCCCCAAAGAACGGACCTCACAAAGCACGATGTCCTCAATCGCCCTTCGAAGGCCATTGTCAAATATGGAAACAGCTTCCCCCACATACATAGGTTGGCATGTTCTCAAACCGAACAAAAGCTTGGCGACTCCCATCCATGAGCGAAGCAAAAGAAGCTTGCATTGAGGATCCCGAAGTCTTGGGAGACAGCTCATCAGTTCCACAGCGCTAGATGCCCTTTTCATAGCCAAACTGCTGATAAACCCCGCATCCCGGCTTACAACACAACCAAGGAGTTTCACGCCAAGCATCGGCCTTCCAATCCCGCAAGGGAACAACCCCTCCTGTACCTTCACCTCATTGCACGTTGGCCAAAATAACTCTGTTTTCTTAACATTTAATTCAAGACCCAAACGAGGCCCTCAGACCTGATAATATCTAATGCTTTGGCCACCTCTCTAGTATCCCCGATAATCGTGCCATCATCCAAGTACCAAGCATGAAAGAGAAGCTTGCACCGATCTCTGATTTGGTGGACAAGTGGGTGCAAAACTAAGGAAAAAAGGAGAGGCCTAAGAAGGCCCCCCTGTTGAACCCCAGTGGTGGATTTAATGTAAGTATCACCCACATATAACATAGCCGACTGCCCATATAAAAAATCCACCCAAAGAGAAATGGAAGGACATCAACTCCGGACCTCATGTAGAAGGGTTGTCCTATCGACTAAGTTGAAGGCATTGGACAAATCAACAATAAGCATAGCCAATGACCCATTCAAATGAAACTGATTTAGAAAACTGTTCGTGCTATAAAGCACGGCCTCTGCCCCACTAGGGACTCCCACCCCAAATTGAAAGTTACCGAGGTATTTAGCCATCTTCTTCCCGACACCCCTCATTGCAACCTTAGAAACCAACCGCCTCCAAATGGCCCCACTGGCAATAGGTCTAATCCCATTGTCCAGTTTAAGCAACGACTTTTTAGTTGAAATAAATAAATAAAAAAAAAAGTAAAATGTAATGCAGAAAGAATAAAATGAAATTGAAAATCTAGTGGTGGCATTGACGAATTCAACCCTCAATGAATCATATATCATCATCATCATCCAGTTCAACTTGATTTATACATTATTAATCAATAAAAGTATATATCATATCAAATCAAATCAATCAATCCTTCGTAACCCTAGTTGTACTTGGATGAGGATGCTGCATTCAGTCGGTGCTGAAAGTGGTGAATTCTTTCATGGGGATGTTTGGGATGGCTATGATATTGTATGGTATTTGGATGATTAGGCTGAGGGGTGTGGGGGGCTCTAATGGGGGCTCCAGTGGGGGCTCCAACCAATAATATTATGACGTGTGGCAGAGAGAGAAACTGGATAAGGGGGGTGTTGGAGCCCCCGTTGGAGCCCCTGGCCCTGGTATGGGGGGCTTTAATGGGGGCTTTAATGGGGTATAATTATATAGGAAAAATATTTTTTTTTTTGGGTTTGGTCGGCTCCCAACGGTCAAAAAACCATCAAATCCCGTGCTTTTCTCTCTCTTCTCCCGCTAACCAGCTTGCGCCTACATGTTTTTCCGCGCTAGCGCCCCGTTAACGCCCCGGTTAGCGCCCCAGTGGTGTAGTGTTAGCATCTGGGGGCGCGAGCGGAGGGGCTCTAGCGCCCCCGTTGAAACCCCACACCCCTCAGCCTTAGAGCATAAATTTGGATGATATTGAAAAAGGTATGTTGGTTGTGGTTAGGCCACCTTTTGCCATTATTAATTTTATTATATGTGGTTAAGCAACTTTTTGCCATTTATTATGGTAATTATTGCTTTCAAAAAGTAATGGTTGTTAAATCTTAGCACTTTTGTTTATGGGCCACCATGTGGTCTCTTGATCAGATTGGATTTGTACATATTTTAAAGTTTGCTGATTCAAATATCCTCCAAATTTTCAGTTTCCGTTATTTTATGTTTTTGCTGAATTATTATGCAGGTTCATATACACAATTCTTGGACTCGGTGTAACCTTGTGTCTGATCACATGTTCGGGCCATATTATTGTGGAGACAGCAAACGGTTGCTGCCTCTATTACGTATCCTTGATTTAAACAAAAGTGAAATTACCTAACTACCCCTTGCTTTCCGCGACTAATGATATTATCTTAATTCTTTGTTGAGGGACTTAACATGTATGTAGTACTTGGTGTTTGTGGTTTTTCTCTTAATGCTCGAAGGTGCGGTTACAATGGACGTTTTTCTAAACCGCAACTGGGAAGAGGTACTTGTTAACTGTAAACCTTTACAATTGTGTACGTAATTGTATGTTTTTATTTATTTATTTATCCTATAGTTTATTATGTGTTATATTAGGATTTCCCAAAAGACCCAAGTGGAAACTTTAACGAGTTCAAGGATTTTATTAAGGAGAATTTTGACATGTACGTGCAAGTGGGTTGGATTATCTATTGTATCTATTCAGGTATGTAGTGACGCGCGCGCGCAAACAATTAGTTTTAATTTGATTTAAGTTTACATGATATATTTTCTATGCATGGCAGGGGTTGTGTACGGTTTTCGCACTCGTTCTCAAAGGTCTCGGGCCACATCGAGAGAGATATTATGACAGTGATGAAGAATATACCCTTGATGAAGCCCCGTTGTTGAGGAATTATCAACCCGCTTATGTCGTTGGTGCTCCTGTTTACGGAACCCGATAATTCTCGGGTAAATTAAACTTCGTGCTCTTTAACTACAGTTCAGCTTGTAGGTTGTGTCCTTTTTCAATAATTACAAAAAGTTAATACTTTATTTAAAAAGTTATAACACATTACGTCCGGTTTTTTTTTTTGGGTTCCGGGTTGTTCTGGTTTTTGCCTCCGGTTATTCGACCCAGTTAAAGTTCGGGTTGGTTCAGGTCAGGTTGTTTGGTATTCGGGTTTAGATGTAAAATGAAAAACAAATGTTTATTTTCACAAAACATCATCTAAATGCATCATACTACTAAAAAAATATGATCAAAATTCTGATATCATCTGACAATATGATATGATAATGTTCAAGTGTCTCAAAACAAACTATAATCCCAAAACTTAATATTCCGAACACCAAAGACTTTAAACTAAAATGCATCTATAAAAAAAAAGACAATAAGTGTTCGGTTATTCTTCGGGTTATTCGGGTCGTTTTTTCAGGAAAAATTGACCCGATAACCAACCCATTTAAGGTTAGGGTTCGGTTCAGATTTTCGGATAGTCTCTAATTCTGGTTTGGGTGGTTTCGGATCTGAGTTTCCGGTAAATATGACAGCCCTAGTCATTTCCATTAACAAAAGTTAGATTTTCTGTAAACTTTTTTTTAAAGTGACAATTTTTACCCCTGCAACTAAATAACATAATTTGTAATTTTCAAATGTACAAGTTCTATCCTTTAGTTGTAGGGGTAGAGTTGTCATTTTAATAAAAACTTGATAGAAAACATAACTTCTGTTAGTGGACACAAAGTGTAGTTTCTCGTTTTTTTGGGGTCTAAAAATAGACATCATTGGTTATCTTTTTTACTGGGTTCAACCCGTGAACACGTTTAACTAAACGGGTCATGTTCAGGTCGGCCTGCGGGTTCGTGTGTTGAATAGTTTAACACGTTTATTTAAAAAAAATAGTGTGCTATATGTTATTACATAAAGCGATCAGGTTTTTCTTTTAAGTTTTCAATGATAGAAGAGAAATAAGTATCAGATTTTATAGTTAAAACACTTAAAACCTAACTATTTTATGTGCATTTATATTTTTTGTTGTAAATTTGTAAAATATAAAATAAAACAAATAAAAATTCGGGTTAAATAGGCCATGTTCGTGTCAACTCGCCAATAACCGTCTTGTGTTCGTGTTCATGTGTTTAACACATTTTTAGGGATTGTGCCGGGTTCAATCCGCAAACGCGTTCCATTTAAAGCCCCTATCCTTTTATGCATAAATTCGAGTTATCGATGGCTATCTTTGAACTTCACTGACATTTTGGTTACCTTTGACATCATAGTTCTGTTTGTTGGGAATTTCTGTTTCAGGGAAGAAGGTGAAGATATGAACATTAAGTGGGAAGTTTGGTTGTCGGTTTGTGATATATGGGAGCACACCCACACAAACCGAAATGTTTGATTCTTTGAAGTATGATTTATTTAAACAAGTTTTTTTTTTTACTGTAAATGCTGTTAAATACCTAGGTTTTATGCTGCAAAGGCATCTTGTAGCTGTTTTACTAGATGCACATATAACTATGCTATTTCATTTTCAACATGCTACAAGTAATTTTTCATTCAGTTCGTTCAGTTGATGTGTACACCATATTTTCTTCAACTTTTCCTTTCAAATGAATTTTAAAGTGGCGATATTTGCCCTGGAAAAAATGAGCAGTGATGATCCCTTATCAATACATGATCAAACATTCAAACGTGTGCTAGTTCTAACTCATGTTTGCCAGGCAGTTTGATCAAACCTGTACTCCTAACTGATCTAAATAAGAGTTTGTCAACTCTTGGATCAGCTCCAAATTAGCTAGCCGTGTCCTCTCCATGCTACCGAATCAAATGATTTTTTTCCGCCACCATAATACTCACAGGCTCGTCAATACCTTACCAACCATTAGGAGTAGATAAAATGTTGTTTTCCAGGACATGTAAGTTTAATGGATTGGAAGGTTGTTTCGTCTGTTAACCCTTCACGCCTTTACACGTCTAGTTTGAAATAAATTGTTGAATGTTTCGAAAATATTAAGTTCAAGCAGATCCTGTGCCCCAAGATAAGTGAATTAATATATCTTCTTCTCTGGTTGCAACAAATCGCATTCCTACTCGAGTTAACTTATTGTCTCGTGGTGTCCATCTAAGTTCGAGTAAATTATGGAGTAAAGATGATAGTGGCTAATAGTGTTTGATTTTCTGATTCGAAAACTCAAGTTAAACCTAAAATGAAATTCACATTTTGTTTAGATGAGTTTTGAGTTAATTTAGGTTAGAAGTTAGAGCCTACAAACAGGTTTGGCTAAATGGTTTTCTATGGGCTTATATGTTATTTTTAAAGTGTTTTATTATATATTTTATGTCAAAACCTAGAAGAGAAAAGAGAACTGAGTATTAGGTTTTCTTGTTTAAACATAACTATTTCACATAGATTTGCATTTCTAGATTTAGTTTATAATTGCAAAGTATTAACACGTACGAAAACTAAGACAAAAAAGATATTTTCCATGTTAAATGAGTTGTGTTCGTGACAGCACATGTATGTATACACAAGTCATGTTTGAGTTTATATATCTAAAACGATTTTTAGGTATGGTGGTAGGTATCTCCCATTTATCTATGATGCCAATGATTCAAATCGTGTAAAGGTGCATATGTATTTGGTTATTATGACTAAATTGTATCTAAATATTAAAAAAATAATTGTAATTGCGGGAAATAGATTTTGATTGTAACACCCCAACCCGAAAAGGGCTGACGTGTCACTTTGTACGGAGGTATGGAGAGACAAAAGACATAATTCCATTATTTAGAAATCTTCATAAGCATCCTATATTTATTTCACTCTCTCCATCCCGCCCAAAGTAACCTATGAACCTGTGTGAGGGAAAAAATTACGTAATGAGCCAAATGCCCAGTGCGGAATAATAGGCTTGAGTATTAAAACATTTTCGCTAAAAATAGGAAGTTTAAAAATAGTTTACGATGACGATAGAAAAAAAACAATTTTTTGAAACGATAAATAGTTTCGATAAATATTACTCAACTATTAAAACAGTTCGCGTATACAGTAAGCTGAAACACTTTTGAATAAGTCAACACAATAGCTTCTAAGTCAGACAAGTAACAGATAACTCCGAACAGTAACAGACGATTTATAACGGTAACAAATAATTCATAACCATGACATGTAGTTTAAACATATCATACGGATGTACCCATGAGCCAAACAGTAACAGAAACAGAGGTGACGATATACAGGGGCCATTCCTGTATACCAATCACATAGAATGGGGCAGGTTGGCACACCTACATCCATTCCTAGAAACATATCAGAAACTAAAACAGAGCTAGGATCGATCCATACGCCTCCTAGTAGCTTTGTACCACACCTGTACCTAGGGACGCCGTGAACTAATCTCTCCGTCACGGAAGGAGCACATGTTGTCGTTGCCACAAGAACATGCTCGTGGGACACTCCACGAGAAGCGTAGCACTCAGGGTAACATAGCATAAAAATATATATTTTTGAAGCATTTAAAAATTCAGTATCGGAACATGCGGTAATGAGCAAAATTAATTTAAATCTACCGCATGCTTGTTTTTGTTAAAAAGTAACAGACAATTAACGTATTATAGACCCAAGTATAACATATCGGAAAAAAACTGAGCGTAAGATGAAGCCCGCACATCTTGGTTATAATATAGCCGAGTGTTTATAGATATGAAATGCCACATCGTATCCGACACACCCAGATATGTGATCAAAGTTTGGTTTTCCATGATGTTCGAAGTTCATATTACTTCCCTGGAACATACAAGTGTCAAATGTCTTGTGGCAATGAAACAAAATAATCGTAAGAAACATGAAACGAACGGAAAGCCAAAGAGTTAAAGAGTTCCAGGTCTTAGTCATAGGGGTTATCACAATCGAACCAGATAACAAAGGAGGGGTAAGGATCCGTACCTTAATAGATGATTCACAATGATGTCAGACCTTTTCTTTTAAAGGGGGTGTGATAACCTGCGGAAGTCGTCGATGCTTGGTTGTGGTGGCTCTAGTGACAGTAGCACGCGGTAAGAGTTTCTGGAAATTCGAGCATCACGGTTGATGGAAGCTTCGGCGATGTGCAGATGAACGGAAATTTGTATTGCTTGGTGTTCATTTCTAGGATAGGGTTGTCGGGGATGATGCTATGGTTGTCGAAAGACTCATTTAGTAACGGGGGGTCGTGTGGTGTTACTATTGGTCAGCGAACAGTGGTACGTATGGGATGAGATGATGAGCAGCGGTGTTCATTTTAGGTTAAATATTTGTACAGGTTGTTCAGAGGAAAAAAATTTTAAAATGGTGTGTATGGAAAAAAAAAAAGAGGAAAATAGGAAAGTAAAAAAAAAAAGGGAAATGGTTGAGCCGCTATTGGGAATAACAGCTTAGGAGTAAATTTATTTTGCTTTTCTGACTTAGAGAAAGGGAGCCGCTTTTGGCAATGGAGGCTTAGGAAGAAAAGAGGGAGCCGCCATTGCCAATCGCGGCTTAGGAACAAACCAACTTAACCCCGTTTAACCTCCGTTAGTTATAGTATTGGGTATAAAAAAAACCCACCAAAACCCTATCACACACCCTAACACACATTATAATTTTATAACTTTAAAAAAACCCACCAAACAACCTAATACACATTTACATATCTCCATTTATATTTTATAAAAACTATACCTATTTACATATGTTAATTTATATATTTTATAAAACTAATTTGTTTACATATCTCCATTATAATTTACATATCTCCATTTGTTTAATTTTTCTAACTCTAGTATATTTAAAATATATATGAATGATATTTTTTTAATAATACTATTTATTAAAACAATATTATTTGTTAAAATAAGATTTATTACATTAGCTAATTTAAAATTTACAATACAAGTAATAATCTAATGCCTATGCGGATGGCGGATTAGACAGCCGCCGGTGCCACAACTAACAGGTCTAGGATGTCTTTGTGGTCGTCCTCGTCTTGGTGGTGTATCTTCGGCTTCATCGTCATCTGGTTGTCCGGAGCTTTCTGGTTGACTCGTGTGCAGGTCCAAGCTCATTGGAACCGGAGTTAAATGTTGGTATCGCGGTTGTGGAACATCAAGACCGGTATTATCAAAATTCTGGAAGTTCCCCGGCTGGTCGGAGTACATCGGAGTAATCATATTGGTATAAGGAGTTTGTCCAAAAAATCCAGCCCAACTATTTTCTAGGTTGTAGTTAAAACTCGATTGGGTACCAAATGGATTGCTTGATGATGCCTCTCTAGCATTCTTAAATGAAGGTCTATAACCGGAATCCCAATCTATTGCTTCCCCTCCAACTTGTGAGGTACCCTCCCCATGGTAGGGTGTTGCACCTCTAATAGTAAAGGTACCATCCCCATAGTTTGGCCCTGTAAATTGTTGGGGTTCTACCCCCTCACCTCCACCATAGTTTGTTGAAGGCCGGGTTCTTTGCCAACCACGACGACCCCGACCATGGGGAGCATGCTGGGGGATAATGTTATCCGGTCCCACATCCGGTTCATTGGTCTGTATGTAACTAGGCTGACCAAATTGACTAATTGATCCGACCAGTTGTGAAGCCATTTGTTGGACCCCTCCCAAATTTGCGTAGTAATGGTCAGGACCCATGTTTTGCATACGCGTTGCTTCTTGACCAATGAAGCTTATACCATCCGCCTACAAAATGAAACCAATTAGAATCTACACGCGTTACTTAATTATTAATTTTAATTCAAGATTAATAATCATACTAACCAAGTATCTTGCATGTCCACCGTGATCATGGAATCCAGTATGGAGATTACCGCGTACGTGCCTCGGGTCCGTTACATAAAGGACCGTATGCTGATGGAACCAATCACTGTAATTGTTGACTGTCGTAGGCAGGTTGGTGTCCAAACCTTCCAACACGTGTTCGTGTCTACTGTTCCAGTCGTCGACATATCTTGCATGGTAAACAGACCAGTCCGTTCCAGTTCTCCCTTTTCTTTCCGTTTTTCGTAGTTTTGTAACCACGGCACGGGTAATAGGGAATGAGGGAGGGATCTCTTGAAGCAATCCAAACTGCCTCTTCACCCTTTCCACCGGATGATATTCCACCACGTTATAATAGATTAAATAACATTGTGATCTTCAACTGTGTTGGCCTGATGTGCACATTCCCTGGAATCTATCGATCACGCCCCGATAAGGCATCCAATTAAACTGTAAGAATACAAATATGTTAATACTTAGTATTTAAAATTTAATTAATAAAACCATTATGTTAAAGAAAACATACATCGGACTCTCATAGACTCTGTAACATTGTACGGTGGGCCTTTATAACATTTGAAGGCGTCTCTCTTCTACTAATTTTATTATACGTCCACCTTCAGGAAGACATTAACGACTACTAGAATATTAATATTTATCTTAGTATTACAATAGTACGTATTTAATTACCTTGCACCATATGCTTTTTCCCAATCTATTTGCTCATTGATAATTGTGGGTGCCATTGGCCGAATCCGGGTCCATGCTCATATTTGTAGGAGTGACATTGGGCCGCCTAGAGCCCTAGTTTCTGGCTTGGTTCCCTTAGTCAGTTCTCTATACAAAAAAGCTAGCGCGGCTGAACCCCAACTCATTTGCCCACAAGTATTAAAGTCACGCAAATGATTTAACACATGTAACGACGCATACGAGTTATTCGTATCTGCTAATAAGTTATTAGTAATCAGTATCAGGCAGATACAACGCGCATGCTGCATACATAACAAGTCTGTTGAATGTTCATGTATTGGATTCTCTAACAAAAACTCTTGTATTTTGCCGATTTTTAGCGTGTGATTTTTCAAATCTTCATCCGGAGTAAAACCTAAGTAAGTTTGGCACATATGCACGCGATCAGCGGGGCTGTACGACTCCTCAACCAGTGCTATTGCCAGGCCCTCAATGGGTAAACCCCATAGAACGTTAACATCTTCCAACGTTACTGTGGCCTCACCAAATGGCTGGTGAAACGTGTTAGTTTCGGGCCGCCAACTCTCGACTAGTGCTTCTACCAAAGGTCTATCAATTTTTCGACCCTTTCCACATGACACCAAGCCGCCAAAACCAAGCATACTGATGAAATTTCCAACTCTACCCGATATAGATATTCTCTCTTTGTTAATATACGCCCAAAGAGTACCATCACCCCGTTTAAAATCAATGGTATTGACATCCCCCGCTTGTGGATTCAAAAACAATTTTCTGGCTCTGTGTTCGTCACCCAGGTACAACAGACTACTATCCATTGGACCCGGGTTGAGATGTAGGTTGTAATTCATTTTCTGGTGGTGTTTGATGGTTGTAAGGTGTATGAAGTATTTGTGGTGTTTGATGGTTGTAGGAGAATTTAGAATTTTGTGGTGTGAGAGATTGATGAGAATTATGGTGGTGTTGGATGAGAATTCACATGGACAATATATGAGAAAATATATAGGGATGTAATTTGCTTTCACATGTTGAATTCACATGCCATGCTGAAGAAAATGCTGAATCATTTCCATAATGCATGTCCTTTGCTTTCTTACTTTAATCACATGTATTGTCTTCATGTATGTGCCTTGCTTTAATAATTTGGAAGCTTTAATCACATGACATGCATGCATGCCTGTGCCTTGCTTTAATAATTTGGGTGCATGCATATATTGTCTTCTCATCACATGTTTTGGACTATTAGGGTATAATAAAGAGGTAGGGATAAAAGCTGAGTGAGATAAATATATTGCAGATCTATTAGGGTTTCGGAATTTTGAAAAAAAAAATTAAAGGGGGAGCCGCGATTCCCAAAAGAGGCTTAGGACAAAAAAAGGCTGACACATGCATTAGGGTTTTGACCAAAAACCATGTGAGGGGGGGCCGCGATTCCCAATGACGGTTTAGGAATAAGCTTTTTAAATCTCCTAGACATGCATTATATTTTTATTTATTATATAAACTATATTATATATATACGTATTATATTAATTATTATATATACATAATTTATATAAATTATTTATATATATAAACTATATTATATACATATATATAAATATAATAACATAATTGTCTTATATATATATATAAATTATATGTAATATATATATATATATATATATATATATATATATATATATATATATAATAACATAAACATAAAATATATTTTTACTTTTACCCAAACACTTAAACATCATAACATTACATAAACTACACTTAAACATCATAATACAAACCAAACACTCACACATAACACAGTTAAACGTCACAACCTACAAAAAGTTTTGGGACGTTTAAATTAAACAAGACTAACAACTAAACATTATCGGGTTCCACGCGCCATTTATATAACACGTCAGCCATATGATGCTGGTAGTTAAAACATGACTCTTCAACGTCATTTTCAATCACTAAGGGCTTCTTTTTAACCAGCATTTCCATCATCATACAAACCAGAACCCCTGAATTAGCAGTGTTACCCTTGTCTTAAGGCACGTCAACTTCACTTAAACCCATGACCATTTCTTTTTTATCGTATATAATATCCGAGTTTCGCCAGTATCGTATACGATCAAGAAACCACGGAAAAAACACTGATAACATCTCCATTTTAGCACTTTGAAGTCTTTCACTTCTCCACCTTTTATCAGTCCAGTATTGGGTAATTCCATCGTCCGCATATCTATGCGAACGAGTAACCAATTACCATCCTTAAACGAAAAAGGAATATACACTTTGTCAACCTCCCAAAGTTTTGGATATGGCCATTTAGTTCCGGCCAGCTCTAAGGCAATTATAGTGTCTTCTTTTTTCATTTCATCATAAAAACACGGGGGTAACACCGTCCAACGTTGTGCTGACTCTGGTGCAGTTCTTAATTTTGCGTATCGATGGATCATTAATCTTGCGGTCCACGCTTAGGAGATCATATGTACAAGCATATGTGAGTTTAGAAATTTACCATCTCAGAAAGGCTTCCATTGGACTCGTACCCTAACAAACTACCCCAGAAACTTCGATCTAGTTGTTTCGTGGGTAAAAACTTCATATAACAAAAAGGGGCATCTCCGTTAGTATAAAACTCAACTGCATCTTTAGACCAATTTTTACCCTCTGGGTTCAAAGTTGCCTCTTTATTTTGTAAAGAGGGGTTTTCGGGAACGGATGAAGAGGAACCCGAAATAACTGTATGAGGGTTCCTCAAACGCCTCCAAACATCATCAGTCCATCGTGCTGATTTGGTCACTGGTTGAGAGGAGTAAAATTTCTCATTATCTTCTTGGTCCCTTCGGTGCGCCATTAGGAAGAAACTTAGTGTGTCGATGCAAATTATGTTTGATAAGAGATGAAGTATTGTCTTTAAATACTGGATAAAGAAAACCCGTGATACATCACATGCTGTTAAATGCCACAGAATCACGGGTGGCGGGTAAGAGAGAAAGGCCAAAATATGTTTAATGTTGATTGAGACAACGCATCAATAATGTAATTATGCATGTCACGGCTTTAATTTATTTTAAAACCATACACTGACATGAATGACCATACATCAGCTTTCATTCATCTCAAAACCATACACTGACATCAGCTTTAAATGTAACTCATTGATTAAAGCCTGTAGTAATAATGCAGTACTGGTAGAGTAAGGCCAAAATAGGTTTACTGTTGATTGAGACAACGCATCAACTTTAAACATCTCCTAAGCTGCTAATAGAAGAAGCGGTTCCTCCTCATCCGACTTGTATATAAATAACACCCCACACCTCTCATTTTATACCCTGATTTCAAGCAAATTTCATAATTTTATACGCATCTCAATCTTTTTTCTAGTAAAAATGGTGATTTGCAACTGCGGGAAAGAGATGGAAATCAAGATCTCAGACCATTTTACCAGTCCAGGTAGACCTTATTACAGCTGTCCAAAAGGGTCTTCAAACTGTGGAGTCGGCCGTGGATTTGGGTAGAGTCACAGATTTAAGGGTAGAGTCAGGCCAACTTAGTTTAATACAGTACTATCTTTGCTGTTGATTGAGACCATACATCAGCTTTAATTCATTTCACAACCATACACTGACATGAATGAATTAGGGGGTTGTCACCAGCTTTTTCTAATCATAGTTTTAAAGGTTCACATGTCTAGAACTAAAATACAAACATGTCACTGTATATATAGCAGTAGTAACATTTACCCCTCATACGTAATTGAAATCCTTTTTAACATCTACCTAGCTTCATACATACATCACTCAAAATTCCACAGAACCCTTACACTAAATCAAAATGGATTCTTCTTCTCAACCACATTATCAGTTTGTGGTAAAATTATATTATGGGGGTGAAGTTTCATACGCACAAGGGGTTGTTGTAGGTGCTCCGGGAACTCGTAGCACAACGTTTTTAGTTATGAATCGTATGAATTATACAGAGTTCGTTGATAACATATGTCAATGGGTTCAAATTGACAGAGAGTCTTCTTGTCCGCAGTTAACTCTCTTATATGAATTCAATGGTTGTTCATATACAGCATGTGTTAATGGAGAAAACGGTATGGACTTAATATACCAACTAGCTTCGCATGTCCATCCGTACACCTGTAATATTCATGTCACATGGACGCCGGTAGTTCCCACCTTGCAGCAAGGTGGTTCCATGAATTTGCTACATGCTGATTCCTCACACGTCTACCAAGAAGACGAAGGCAGTGAAGAGGACGAAGAAATGGAAGAAACTGAAGAGAGTGAAGCCTCTCTTTCTGAGTATGAATCAGAGGAAGAAGACGATGGAATCCCTCCTTTTCCTCAACAACAAAGTCAGGTACTAACTCAATTTCCTGAACTTAATGTTGTTGGTACACGATGGGATGAAGACTATACTCCCCTGTATAATGATGGGGAAGATGAGATGGTGTTTTGGGATAAAGACAATCTAGAAATACGTTTAAATATGTATTTCACTTCAAAAAAACAAGTTTATTACGCTGTCAGAATGTGGAATATCAGCCACAACAGAGAGTTGTATATGGCTGAAACAAGACCAAAAGTCTGGACAGCGAAATGTAAAAGTATCAAGGATACAAACAACCAGTCCCAAAGCTCTCAACCATGTCTTTGGACATGCACAGCCAGAAAGCTAGTAAATTCAATTTTTTTCAAAATAAGAACATGGACTCCTACCCATTCATGTTTCACAACTGTTTCTCGCAGCAACAACCGGTCCCTAAGATCAAATGTTGTTGCAGCCCACGTTCAAGAGCAAGTTCAAGCAGATTTATTGATTAAAGTGAAACAAATTCAGTCTCTCATCAAAGAGAAACTGAATGTTGATATCACTTACGGTAAGGCTTGGGCGGCGAGAAAAAAGGCCGTCGAAAACATACACGGTAGCTGGGAAGAAAACTTCCATGAATTGCCAAGCTACTTATTGGCACTACAACAAGCAAACCCGGGTACCGTTGTCCAGTGGTTACACCATCCAAGGAGTCCTGCGAGAAAACCAATATTCAACTATCTTTTTGGGCATTCCGTCCAAGTATCGTGGCCTTTAGTTATTGCTTGCCAGTAATCTGCATAGATGCAACCCATCTAAGGGGCACTTACAAAGGAAAAATATTGATGGCGGTTACGAAAAATGCAAATAACATGATCTTGCCGCTTGCCTACGCCGTGGTTTTTTCAAATGTTTGCGGAGAACGTTGAAGACCCCAGATCCCGAAGGTTGTGTGTAATTTCTGATAGGCATGCAGGAATCAAGAACGCCATGGAAAACTTGGAAGCCTGGCAGGAACCCAATGCCTACCATCGATTTTGTCTTAGGCATGTAAAGAGCAATTTCGCCACGCATTTCAAGGGTGTGAGCTTGAAGAAGATGTGTTGGGAGATCGGAAGCACGACACAACAAAGAAAGTACGATCGCCTAATGTACAGCCTAAAGAGAACAAATAAACAGGCGTGGAAATACCTGAAAGACATTGATAGAAGTAAGTGGACACTCCTGCATGACAAGAAAAATCTCCGATGGGGTAACCTCACCATGAACATCTCCGAAAGCATGAACAATGTGTTGCGTGGTGCCCGGATGCTCCCGATAAGGGCATTGGTTGAGCATACCTTTACAAGAGAGGTTCACCAATACGTCATAAACTACCAACAGGCGTATAATTGCTCAACCCAATTTCCGGACCGCAAGTGGACATTGTTCCATGGTCGTGAAATAAGGGCTCGAGAACATAGAGTATTCCCTTATTCAGTACCTGAGCAAGTGTTCATGGTGAAAACATGCCTACAGACCTCTGATGAAACCGGCGATAGTCCTTATACGGTCAAATTCAAGAAGAAAACCTGCACTTGTGGTAAGTGGCAAATTTACCGATTCCCTTGTAGCCATGCAATTGAAGTTTGCCACTATCTACAAGAAGATCCAAAAAGTATTGTGAATAGCAGGTTTCACACAGACACATACCGTGCGCAATACAACAACAACTATCATCCTGTGAGTCATAAAGAAGATTGGAACGACGCCGGATGGACACTTTATGGGGACGCAAATAAGATAACCATACTAAGAGGAAGACGTCGTGCAAGGAGGATGCGTAACGAGATGGATAACACCTATGCACAGGAAAGGACAGGGCGTTTGTGCTCTGGCTGTAAACAACCGGGTCACATGATCAACAATTGCCCAAACCGACCAAATTAGTGCTGTTAGGTCTTGTATCTCGTGTTACTTTGTATGTGTATTATGTTAACCAGTTTAATATTTTGATGAATGTTAGGTCTTGTATCTCGTGTTCTTGATAGTATTATAGTTTTTTATTTCATTATCTTAATATTATTAGATGTCAAATAATCTTACATTACATTAAAATAATTTAATATATTTATACTTATTTAAACCATAACGTGCAATATTTATACAAATTAATATTAGAGTTATAAAAATTAAATTACGGTTATAAATAATGAATCCTACACTAATAAATTATCATTTAAACAAATTAGTTTTATAAAATATATAAATTAACATATGTAAATAGGTATAGTTTTTATAAAATATAAATGGAGATATGTAAATGTGTATTAGGTTGTTTGGTGGGTATTTTTAAAGTTATAAAATTATAATGTGTGTTAGGGTGTGTGATAGGGTTTTGGTGGGTTTTTTTTACACCCAATACTATAACTAACAGAGGTTAAACGGGGTTAAGTTGGTTTGTTCCTAAGCCGCGATTGGCAATGGCGGCTCCCTCTTTTCTTCTTAAGCCTCCATTGCCAAAAGCGGCTCCCTCTCTCTAAGTCAGAAAAGCAAAATAAATTTACTCCTAAGCCGCTATTCCCAATAGCGGCTCAACCATTTCCCTTTTTTTTTTTGACTTTTCCATTTTCCTCTTTTTTTTTCCATACACACCATTTTAAAAATTTTTTCTTGTTCGGAGTTGGTAAGAGGTTCGCCGGAAAACACCAACTTGAAAAGGTTAGACAAAGGGTGTTAAAGGAATGTTGTAGACGAAAGTGTTACCATGTTTGTTTGTTTTTGTGATTATCTTGAGGTGAAATATGTATTTTATAACCAACTTGAAGGAGTAAAAGAGTTTTAATATCTTCAACAGGAATTGCAAGTTGAACATAATTATTGAAGTGTATCATTTATCTTTGCGTACAAAATTGGTAAATGTTTGTTGAGATTGTCAATAAAATATCTAGTATTGAGGATAACAGAGGATGTCAAAAAGCCATATCTCAAACCTTTTGTCCATAAACAAATTCCCAACATACTGATAATTTATTTGTTCTTATTATTTATTTATATGATTATATTTATATTTATTAGGTTATGCATGTTCTCAAGAAAAAGGTTGAGAAAAAGTGTGCATTGTCAGATCAAATTATTTCCCTTGTATTATTGTTACTATATGTTTCCTATTTCTTTCATCACTTAATTTATTGATTTATCTATATACAATGTTTTATTTTTTTATTATATTTACCTCACAATTATTTCACGTATGAAATAATTGATTTAGATAACATGATTTTTTTCGTTTTTGTTTTTCTTTTCAAGGTTATTTCATTGATTGACTTGAATCATCATGTTAACATGACACACATCTTATTCTTTAGAAGCAGAAAGATTATTGTGTAGCTACTTTAAAAAGGGAAGATCGCATTATGAATGTTTGCTTTAATCCCTTTGATTTTGGTGGACAACCATTTTAGAAAAAGGTAACAGGTTAGAGTTAACTTTTACACAATATATATAATTTTATAATACACCTTACAAATTAAAGGCCAACTTTACAATCTTTAGCTTACTCCGATACCTTCACGAGTCTCTGTAAAATGCATGTGTGAGTTTGGCGTCAGAAGATACGGCCGACACTCAACTAGAACAACCCAAAAGTGTATATATATATATATATATATATATATATATATATAAGAAGAAGAAAAATACATTTCATATATATTTTCTTTATATTATAATTATATGGACTTTAAAATTATAAAACTAATGATTATAGAGTGTAAAAATTTAGCTGTTAAAAGAAATGATTATTTTGTTTTACGTGTCCTCGAAATACATAGTGTTTTTGCAAATGACTCCAACCCAAGTGTCATATAGCAAGCTTCATTTCTCTTGTAAGACTAAACAGTCTTATTATTTATACAATATAACAATTTTTGTTTAATGTAATAAATATATATTCCTCCGTACATCCTAAGAAGAATTATATATAGTGTAAATCAAATAATTAAATAATCAATAAATAGCAAACAAGTCGAGCTCAAGCTTGAAAATTTCTTACAAGTTGGGCTTGAGCTTTGGACAGAATTCAAAACAAAAAGAGCTTGATTATGACTCGACTCATTTAAACCCCTAATTATATGTATTACACACCACCCAACTCATTACAAAAGTGCACTTAATTTTGAAGGAATAAATGTCAAGCAAATACAAGAACACAAATAATTATAAACTTTCAATGTTTTTTTATTAATAACTTATGAAATGAATGATTATCGTACATTTCCAATCGTTATATAACTGTTTGCTAGATAATGCAATTTACATAACATCCGTATGCTATTATAATTAAATGACGTAACCAATCCATTAAAAAACGTATGTATTCTATGAAAATATTTCTACCTTTTTTATGTTAGATATCATCATCATCATCGAACCTAATATATCTCACCAATAGCAAAGTTATGGTAGGATCTGAGTAGGATAAGATGTAGACAGCCTTACTTCTACCCCATAAGGATAGAGAGGCTGCTTCCGGTGAGAACCCCGACTTGATAATAGTTTTGCATCAAGCCTTGGATATAAGCCATATAGCACTCAATCATCGGGACACCGGCTGATCGGTGCATGTACCTTTGTCTTTCGGCTTTCAACGCCACCACATGATGCCTGATTAACCTACTTTTGACATTATTTTCACGAGATTCGTAAAATAACGTCAAAATTAATGTATTTTCACTTTTGTCCACCCGAGAGTTCACACATATATACATTATATGCGCACACCACAAACAACGTGTTTCTATGTTAGATATATAGTATATAAATAATATTACACATAATGTTGAAAAACAAGATAAGAGTTTGGGTGGTAGCTAGGTTCCCGGTAACACAGGGATATAGTATGTACGGATATGAGCCTAGGCCATTAAATAGAGTTGCTCTTTCATTTTAAACAAAACAAGAAAAGAAGAGTACTGTATCTATGCTATGGAAACGAATCATATAGCGAATTAGAATGACGAATCACTGAACGAATCAATAGATGAATTGATAACGAATCAGTGATGAAAGTGTAACGAATCATTGAACACGAAGTGACTACATTAAGCACGAACAGCTATAGTGAATAACGAACTAGATTGTTATTCAGTTGTAACAAACAATCCACGTGGCACGAATCTGTTTGTAAGGCCCCGAACCCGGTAACCCTACTTTAGCGTCGGATTTACTCATAAACACAGTTCGTACAAATCTGAGTTCATTAAAACTTTCACGGAATATAAAAATTTTCATAAAACATTTCATAACAAAACACGTCTTGTCTTAAAACATCATTTTGTCTTTCAAAATAATCGAAACATTTAACTTAAACGTCTTGAGTCTTCCGATGCCAGCCTCTTATTCAGTGCCACGTGTCTCCTCAAGCGAGCTGCCTCATCCTACTCACCTGCGTGCATACTAAAAGTCAGCTACGCTGAGTGAGTTCTAGTTAATCGTACGGCATACAATACAACACATACATACATATCCGAAGATACATATCCATACTTCACTAGTTACCTTTCTGTTCTACATACATACTTGCTACCATACATACATACATACATATCTACAATCACTAACCTCAGTCTACCGAGAGTACGTTCATAGTCCGCCGTCTATACCTGTACTCACGATCGTGAACACGTAAAAGGTCCGCAGTCCTTACCTATGTTCACCATTCATGGTACGTACAAGGTCCGCGGTCCTTCCCTATACCATCATACATCCACAACACGAACAAGGTCCACGGTCCTTCCCTATGTTGCAACCTAATTCATAGCACGTACGAGGTCTGCAGTCCTCCCCTCTGCTAAAGCACGTATAAGGTCCACAGTCCTTTCCTGTGCTGACGCCTATCTATATTACGTATAAGGTCCGCAGTCCTTATCTACGTTACGTATAAGGTCCGCAGTCCTTATCTACGTTGGCGTCTATCTCCTATAACACGTATAAGGCCCACCGTCCCTATCTACGTTTACATCTATCATCTACATCACGTATAAGGCTCGCAGTCCTTAACTACGCCATCACCTGCCAAGTCTATGTCCAACAGAAGGTAGAGGGATTTGCCATCCTAACTTACTATGTCGAACGTAGAACTCACATACCATTCGTGTACCTGTATACACATACTTCACATATACAATAATTACATTATAGCATAAAACACTCTAGGCGTTCTTTACATCATTCATTAACAACCATACCCCTTGTCGATACGTGCAATATCCGAAGATCGTTCACGCCCCGACAAGTATTCATTTGTAATGTTCATACATCTTCGATATATAGTATTCGTACTTTTATTTTTAACCTGACAGTACGCGCAATATCCGAAGATCGTTCGCGTACCGACAAGCAATCATTCATATCCATCACATATATCACATATGGCATACACTTATCACTTAGGATAAATGTATTAACAACACATCGAGTATGCACACAGCCCCGAAAACATAACAAGGAATGGGGCTAGAAACTCACCTGAACTCTGCTTCTTCCTCTGATAGTTGTAAATCCCTTCTTTAACTGAGCTCGGCTGACTGTATAAGTTACACGTATCAATACTCGCCTGATTTAATCTGGTGGCCTAGTATTAGCTTACTTTTACTTATCGTTTTAATCTATTCTCTAATCGAACCTGACTTTAGGCGAAGTTAAACCTTAGGCGAACTTAGCTTTAGGCGAAGTTAAACCTTAGGCGAAATTAGCTTTAGGCGAAGTTGTCATCAGGCGAACTTGGCTTTAGGCGAAGTTGTCATCAGGCGAACTTGGCTTTAGGCGAAGTTGTCATCAGGCGAACTTGGCTTTAGGCGAAGTTGTCATCAGGCGAACTTGGCTTTAGGCGAAGTTGTCATCAGGCGAACTTCGCTTTAGGCGAAGTTTTCATCTGCAGCTACTGTTCGTTCTTAAATCCCTTAATCACCTTCGTTTCTTAACCAAATAACTCGATTTAGGTACCCACGGGATCGTCTCACCAGCGCCTACAAACCCCAACCATCAAATCGACCTAACATCGATGTTTAAAGGGTGCGATTTAGGCATATAGGTTACGGGTTCTTTTTATCAATCGATTAACCCATCAAATCATAACCATTTTCAGTAAGATTAGCTTTGTTGGATTCGTTTTTACCATACAAACTCAGATCTATCATTTCTCAAATCAACCCGAACCTACACGAACGATTTCTAACTATATACGTACCTTGAACGAGTCGAACTACGAACACGGTTAAGCCTTGATGTTGTTTTGGTCTGTCACAACGTTCCAGCACCGACAAGCTCGGGTTTTAGCCTTCGGATCTTGGTTCGGGTCGTTTGTGTTTTGGGTGTGTGTGTATGGAATATGTGAGAATGAGGATTAAATGGTGGTTAATGGTATTTATATTTAGGGATCATGGGCTTAAGCCCATGGACTCTCCTTCCTTCTTTCATAACCCAAGTCCATAACCCATATCCATTACCCAACACTAGCCCGACCCATACCAACCCCTACTCTATTTATTTATTTCCCGATAACCCGAGTAAACTTTCCCTCTATTATTAAGTAATATAATTAATATCATTTTGGAAATTTCGGGATGTTACAAGTCTTCCCCCCTTAAAGAGGTTTCGGCAAACTTATTCCCTATTAAAGGAAAACTTCTTATATTTACACACTTTTTCGAATCGCCTTTGCCTTCTGGGTTATCCTTCTTACTCCCGACTTTGCAGCCATCGAATGGTGGTCATGTGTTTTAGCTATTTAAGGTAGCTCGTCCATGAGACCCTCGATGTACCAAGACTCATCTCATCCTTCCAAGGCTTCGATTAGTACTTTTAACCCTATTGTCTAAAACAAGCTTTCATCATAGCATAACAATCATTCATAACCAAACTCAATATATTACACGTCATTGATAAACATAAGTTTTAAACCTTAACACAAAACAAGTCCTTAAGCAAAAGTAACTTAATAAAACCAGTGCATGAGCAATTATTCCTTCATCAAGTGTTCCTCTCTGCAGTTTCCCCAAGTCTTTATCCTTTCGCACATCCCGCCCCTGATTCCTTGCAATCCCTAGCCATGTGGTCAGCTTTTCCGCATTTGAAGCACTTTGGACGATCAGGGCATTCTCGAGAATAATGCCCACTCTTTCCATACCGATAGAACCTGTCAGTCCCAGTCTTGCATTCTCCCCGGTGCACTCGCCCACACGTCTTACATGCATCCTTGTTCCCAACCTTGGCCTTCCTCTCATCAGTTGTTGTCACCATCTCGCCAGACCGCTTAGCAGAGGTAGCCCATTTCTTCTCCTTCTTTTCCTTCACCACCACATCGTCCTCAGCCAGGTCAGCGTAAACCACTTCTGCAAGTTCAACAGCAGAGTCAAAAGTAGCAGGTTTATTTGCCCTGACTAACATGCGGACTTTTTGTGGCAATCCCCTCACATAACATTTGATTCTCTGGACCTCAGTGTCAACCATATCAGGAACCAACCTAGATAGTCGGTTGAATTCAGTAGTATACTCATGATGCGTCATCATACCGGCCTTTAAATTCAGGAACTTCATCTCCGTCCTTTCAACCTCGGCATCTGCACAAAACTTCTTCATCACCAACTCTTTCAGATCGTCCCATCTCAACGCCTTGATCTCATCCCTAGTCTTTCTCTGCTCCACACTTTCCCACCAATACATAGCTTCTTCCTCAAATGACTGAGTAGCATAACCCACAGCTTGGTCGGGACGGCATTCGCTAATGCGGATAATCTTGTCCATAGTGGTTATCCATTGTAGAGTAGCGATTGCGTCTCCCAACCCAGTCAGCTTTGGCGGGTCGCATCCTTTGAAGGACTTATAGTTGCACCCATCTTGGCCTCTTTTCCTGTCATCGACCTTCACAGACTTATCCTCACTCGAGGCCTCTCTTTCTTCTCCCCCATCCTTCCTACCATCACCGCCTGCCCTTTCAACAGTTCGTTCACGGCTTCCAGCAGATCTTTCGGGATTCAGGTTCTTCACAGCAGCAACTACAGCTTGAACAATGGCTGCTTGAACTGCAGGGCTAAGTTGAACCTCTTCGTTGTTGTTCTGGTCTCCTCCAGCTGCGCTTCCTTCATCTTCGGTGTGGGAAGCTTCTTCTACCGAGGGTTGCCGGACAAGACGAGGCCTGCCACGACGTCCAGTGCGACCCCCAGTTCCAACAAATTCTCCAGCTCCAGCCATTAGTATTCTAAAAGGGAAAACACAAACATCATCACTCAAGGAACTATTTAGTACAAGGATAGCAAGGCTAACAGGTAATAACAGTGGCCAGCTGTGACTAGCTGATCACGTTGCTTTCCGTGTCCTATACACTTCCCTTTATGAGTCTATTTGTGCTGGTTCTACTTAAGCAGTTAGTCAAATCAAACAATCAATTATTCCTATCCCTGCCGTTCACGTATCTTTTCTTTCTCATTAACATATATCATTTAATCATACACTTTACCTTTACTGATCTTGCTTGAGCAACACATGGCATTCTTGAACTGGCATCTTCTTTCTTTTCTTACTTAAACCCCATTCTCTGTTCGAGTCCAAGCATGTAGGATGCTTAAATCTCTCTAATTTTGCTCTGATAACAACTTGTAAGGCCCCGAACCCGGTAGCCCTACTTTAGCGTCGGATTTACTCATAAACACAGTTCGTACAAATCAGAGTTCATTAAAACTTTCGCGGAATATAAAAACTTTCATAAAACATTTCATAACAAAACACGTCTTGTCTTAAAACATCATTTTGTCTTTCAAAATAATCGAAACATTTAACTTAAACGTCTTGAGTCTTCCGATGCCAGCCTCTTATTCAGTGCCACGTGTCTCCTCAAGCGAGCTGCCTCATCCTACTCACCTGCGTGCATACTAAAAGTCAGCTACGCTGAGTGAGTTCTAGTTAATCGTACGCCATACAATACAACACATACATACATATCCGAAGATACATATCCATACTTCACTAGTTACCCTTCTGTTCTACATACATACTTGCTACCATACATACATACATATCTACAATCACTAACCTCAGTCTACCGAGAGTACGTTCATAGTCCGCCGTCTATACCTGTACTCACGATCGTGAACACGTAAAAGGTCCGCAGTCCTTACTATGTTCACCATTCATGGTACGTACAAGGTCCGCGGTCCTTCCCTATACCATCATACATCCACAACACGTACAAGGTCCACGGTCCTTCCCTATGTTGCAACCTAATTCATAGCACGTACGAGGTCCGCAGTCCTCCCCTGTGCTAAAGCACGTATAAGGTCCACAGTCCTTTCCTGTGCTGACGCCTATCTATATTACGTATAAGGTCCGCAGTCCTTATCTACGTTACGTATAAGGTCCGCAGTCCTTATCTACGTTGGCGTCTATCTCCTATAACACGTATAAGGCCCACCGTCCCTATCTACGTTTACATCTATCATCTACATCACGTATAAGGCTCGCAGTCCTTAACTACGCCATCACCTGCCAAGTCTATGTCCAACAGAAGGTAGAGGGATTTGCCATCCTAACTTACTATGTCGAACGTAGAACTCACATACCATTCGTGTACCTGTATACACATACTTCACATATACAATAATTACATTATAGCATAAAACACTCTAGGCGTTCTTTACATCATTCATTAACAACCATACCCCTTGTCGATACGTGCAATATCCGAAGATCGTTCACGCCCCGACAAGTATTCATTTGTAATGTTCATACATCTTCGATATATAGTATTCGTACTTTTATTTTTAACCTGACAGTACGCGCAATATCCGAAGATCGTTCGCGTACCGACAAGCAATCATTCATATCCATCACATATATCACATATGGCATACACTTATCACTTAGGATAAATGTATTAACAACACATCGAGTATGCACACAGCCCCGAAAACATAACAAGGAATGGGGCTAGAAACTCACCTGAACTCTGCTTCTTCCTCTGATAGTTGTAAATCTCTTCTTTAACTGAGCTCGGCTGACTGTATAAGTTACACGTATCAATACTCGCCTGATTTAATCTGGTGGCCTAGTATTTGCTTACTTTTACATATCGTTTTAATCTATTCTCTAATCGAACTTGACTTTAGGTGAAGTTAAACCTTAGGCGAACTTAGCTTTAGGCGAAGTTAAACCTTAGGCGAACTTAGCTTTAGGCGAAGTTGTCATCAGGCGAACTTGGCTTTAGGCGAAGTTGTCATCAGGCGAACTTGGCTTTAGGCGAAGTTGTCATCAGGCGAACTTGGCTTTAGGCGAAGTTGTAATCAGGCGAACTTGGCTTTAGGAGAAGTTGTCATCAGGCGAACTTTGCTTTAGGCGAAGTTGTCATCAGGCGAACTTAGCTTTAGGCGAAGTTATCTTCTGCAGCTACTGTTCGTTCTTAAATCCCTTAATCACCTTCGTTTCTTAACCAAATAACTCGATTTAGGTACCCACGGGATCGCCTGACCAGCGCCTACAAACCCCAACCATCAAATCGACTTAACATCGATGTTTAAAGGGTGCGATTTAGGCATATAGGTTACGGGTTCTTTTTATCAATCGATTAACCCATCAAATCATTACCATTTTCAGTAAGATTAGCTTTGTTGGATTCGTTTTTACCATACAAACTCAGATCTATCATTTCTCAAATCAACCCGAACCTACACGAACGATTTCTAACTATAAACGTACCTTGAACGAGTCGAACTACGAACACGGTTAAGCCTTGATGTTGTTTTGGTCCGTCACAACGTTCCAGCACCGACAAGCTCGGGTTTTCGCCTTCGGATCTTGGTTCGGGTCGTGTGTGTTTTGGGTGTGTGTGTATGGAATATGTGAGAATGAGGATTAAATGGTGGTTAATGGTATTTATATTTAGGGATCATGGGCTTAAGCCCATGGACTCTCCTTCCTTCTTTCATAACCCAAGTCCATAACCCATATCCATTACCCAACACTAGCCCGACCCAAACCAACTCCTACTCTATTTATTTATTTCCCGATAACCCGAGTAAACTTTCACTCTATTATTAAGTAATATAATTAATATCATTTTGGAAATTTCGGGATGTTACACTGTTGAGGGCTGATAACGAATTAAGACCTCGAAGCTACCTAGACCATAAACAATCAAACCCCAACCAACCATGATGGTTAACGGCGGCTGACGGCGCCGGAATCAAAGGAAAAACTCAAAAACGCATCAAATGAACGCTGAACTGAACATACGGCGTATAAGTATATAGTTCGTATTTTTATGCGTGGCGTATAAGCATATACGCCGTATAAGTATATGCGGCATGTATGTATATGCGGCGCGTATGTACGTTCGGCGTGTATGAAAGATCAACGCATAAGTAAGTTCTAGGCTATAAAAAAGACAACCATACCCTTCTCGCTTAAAATACACGGAATCTTCTCAACCGCTCGCAACTGAATCGAACGTGTAGATCGACGCTACCAGATGTAGCGTACGGTTTTGTACGATAAGCATTAGCGTATTCCATCTTTTCTCTACATATTTATATATATACAAATATATGTTCTTTAGTCCTTTAAGGTATGATTCATTCAATTTTTGGACACATTGTTTTGGAATTTATACATATAGCCCTTAATTCATATGAACTTGTGAGAAACTATTTAAATATGCAACAAACTTGCCATGTTATAGTGCCTTTTTAACACATGGCTAGGAACTTGTGCGTTAATAAGCATTAGAACGATTCATTAAACATATATTTATATATATATGTTGAGCCGATCTAGGCTAGCCCATCTAGTAGAGACACTTGCGTCTTAAAAAGGAGGTCTCACGTTTAAACATAGTCAAAAAAAATGTTAGAAATGTTGAATACATGTCTTTATTAGTAGCAGTTTTTTTTAAAGTGTGAGATAAAAGGGTTATAAATATTACCTATTGTGCTACTGAAACATTCAATTGTTATTTTTTTTAGTCTAAATCAATGATTTGATGTTGGAAATACATTCAAACGATTTACAATGTAGTGACAGGTAAGCGAGCAATAATCTACGCCGCAACCCCTTTTTGGATAGCAAACTCGATCCTACTAAAAACAAAGTTTCGGTTCTTATGGGCCGAAAAGTTACAATGCTCAACTTATGAAACTCTGTTCAAAAGGTCCACGACATCCAACGCTAAGAAACCAAAAGTGTCAAAGGCAAAGGGGATAAGCACGTGCTGATTCTCCAAGCAGGCTCTCTCGTATTTAGCAATCTTGTTCGATGCCGCCTTCAATGTTGCGTGACCTACTACAAACTCATTGTCCCTAAGCCCAACAAGAGGGACCACTCCTGTGAGGTCCACACAAACGTGTTTCCCCCTACCAGCCAAAAACAAGAATATCAGTCGGTCGTAATGTAGATTTTCCTTCAAGAGGATCCGTAAGAAAGTTTACGGGGGCTTCCTTTTTAGCCGAAATCCTGGCCCGTTTAAGAACATTGCATAGAACATCCCTCACCAGATCATGTATATACTTAAACTCAGGCAACTCTTGCAATGAACTGCATGCTCGCCAAAAGAATCCAAACAAACCTTGTGAAAAGCCGGGCATGGCTCATCTACCGGAAACAAAGGGATTATTAACCGATACTTTAGGATGGTCCAGTACTCCAAAGCCGACATATGTTGGCCCAATCCTTCGATAGGGATAAACACTTAAGAAATCATGCTCTGAAGGCACTCAAACACCGCTTTCTGACGAGGGGATAAATCAAACTTTATTTCCAAACTCTGGATGATTCACTATAAAGGGTCTCGCCAAAGCATGTTGGGCTTTGGGAAGGTGTCTTTATTAGAGAAACTGCTAATATCAAAATCGGGAAGTGAAATGTACAACCGATCTATCGCACTCCCATAATTGGAGTCAACCCCATCAATACCAATACCTCGAAGAATATGGTCTTGCAATTTCCAAGATTGCGCCCTCGAGGCCACAAACGCATATGTAGATACCTCTAAAGCTGAACATAAACCTAAACCTTCAAAACGAGTCGGAAGTGATGCCAACCTCCATGTGAATCTTCAAAGAAGGCACCACCACAAACCACGATGTCCTCAATAGCCCCTGAAGGCCATTGTCAAATCAGAAATTGTTTCCCTACATACACTGGTTGGCATGTTCTGAGGCCGAACAACAATTTTCCAACTCCCATACATGAGCGGAGAAAAAGGAGCTCGCATTGAGGATCCCGCAAACGCGGGAGATAACCCATCAACTACACAGCCCGCGAAGCCCTTTTCATAGCAAGTCCGCTAATGAACCCAACATCCTGGCTAACGGCTCCCCCCGAGGAGTTTCACACCTAACACTGGTCTTCCAATCTCGAAAAGAAACACCCCATTTTGCACTTTAACCCCATTACACGACGGCCAAAATACTTTCATTTTCTTAACATTAAGTTCAAGGCCGGGGGGGGGGGGCTCTGCCCTGATAATATCTATAGCTTTAGCAACCTCTTTAGAGTCTCCAATAATTGTACCATCATCTAGAAACCAAGCATGAAAAAGAAGCTTACAGGAATCGTGGCTAGATGAACAAGTGGGTGCAGAACTAAGACGAAAGAAGAGGGCCCAAATGGTCCCCATCTGAACCCCAATGGTGAACCAAATATGGTCATCCCCCACATATAGCCTGACCGGTGGACCAACTATTATTATTTTTTCAATACCTTTGTATTTATTTAGTTGAACTTTTACTTTCTTTGAGATGCTGTTAAATCGTTGTTTATTAAGATATTGTTAACGTAATTTTGGTTGCCTGGTCAACCTGGTAAAAAAAGGCAAGAGTTGTTTCCATTTTAGGTTTTTATCCTTTAGTGCACATTAATAGTTTGATTTTGATTATCTGAATTCTTTTTCAACGACCACTTTTTTATGCGTTATGTCATCACACACCTTAAATTAAAAGAGTCTCGTTGGTTTATTATGGTCAAATTATGTTGTTTTAACCAAGCCCATGTTGGCATCAGAGTTTGGAAAACCACTGGGTTGTCACTTGACAGTCGATGTACCACCACAAGAGCAGAAATCTCTAGCGTAACACGTGTTGGATGAAATCCCGGGTTGGCTGGGATTGGAACTGACAACCTCGCAAGGCCTAACTCAAACTCTTTATTGTCATAATCTACAAAAAGTGACACGATCAAAGTTGAGTCAAAAAACTCAAGTCTCTTGCCACTCTATCCCAAATAAGAAATTGACTATCTTATACTAACGTGCTGAAAAAAAAAACAACTTAGACACACATACACCGAAATATTGCGACATTGATAGAAAGAATTTGAGGATCTCAACTATTTGCCATTAGTTTGTATTGATTTTAAATTAAATTTAATAATTTTAATTTACAAAAATTATGGTAAAGGAATCTATTATTTATATACATATTAATTTAGAACTTTTTGGTGCAGTGCAGGTTATACCTTTGACAGTTTTTGTTGTACATGTTTCATACGTATAACAATGGCGCTTAAACAGCTGTGAATTCTTTGGGTTACACGTGGATTACCACGTACCCTTCCGCATCTGCTAGATCATTTATCTGCATCTCTTTTATGATTGTGGTTTGAAAAGGTTATCTCTATATTTTTCAAAGCTCTCTCTCTCATCTGCATACAAATCGTTAGCTTCCGTGGCTGTTGCTGGCTTCCGTTTAGAATCCTTGGTGACGGCGGTGGCGGAGGTATAACGGTTGTCAATCCGTCAGTGGAGTTGGTAATGACGACGGGAGAGGCAGTGAGTATGGCGGAGAAGGCGATGGTGATATTCAGTGGCGTAGTTGGCTTGGCCAGATTTCGAAGCTTGGGATTCAACCAAATCCGTGCCGATTGAGGTTAGATTCTATGAATTTTGACTCCAAATTTTTTCGACTTCTAGATTGTGTTGTTGCGGTTGATACCGTCTTCGTTAATGCAGGATTTCTATTGATCATCGATTTCCCAAATTGTTTAGCCAGTGGAGATGAAAGTTATCTCTTTATATGTATGCAATTAGTCATCTGCTTGATCTCAAGATGCTTAAACATGGTAATTACCATAATTTCTGTTCTCTATATGTTGATTGATAAAAAAAACCCTAATCTTTTATGGCTATGGTATTGTCTTTTGTTTTGATGGTTGCGGACATTTTCGGTCTTCTATGGCATTGTTGGACCTTTGGAATAGAGATTGGGGGTAATTTGATCAAATAAATTGGTTATTTGGCTATGATAATTGGTTTTTGACTTGGCAACTTTTGCTGCGGTCATTGTATGGTTCTGAACCTATTATGAGTTACACGAATGTCTTGGATGATGATTCGGGTTTTGGCGTGGAAACTTATATTGTGTCCATTATACGGTCTTACTATCAACTTTGGTTGTCACTCACGTTTGTATTGTTACTTTACAATGGTTCTTAAACAATTGTATGGAGTGCATTGTAGTTTGTACTTATTTCATTGCATTCTTTGGCTTACACGTGCATTATACGTACAACCTACGATGGTGAGAATGTGACTATGACAACGATCCAAGTTGGGAGTTGTTTGCTAAAAGGTTATGATGATGATGTTGTCGTCATCTAAATCTCCATAGCTTGCAAAGTCCTCCATGTTGTTTCAACTTATTGAAAAGGTTGCCTGGGTTGACTTGAAAGTCAAATCGGTATTCGTATGGGTTGAAAAAGTTAATACTGGATTGACCCAAAAGTCAAAGTGATCAAAAGTGTAATTTTCGGTATGGATTGGAAAGGGTTAGATTGGGTGAGACGTGCTTTATTGGCGACTGATAAGCAACTGATCATCGGTTGTGTAGCCTTATGTCGGTTGCTCGTAGTAGTATGTCAGTTTGTTTCTCTCTTTGTGACAAATTTACCTAACGATGATGGCTCGCTACTTGGCATGGCAACTTCGATTGTAGCCGTGGCGGGACTGAGCCGTCCTTTGTTAGTGATGGCAATGTGTCTGAGTCTCTTTGTTTTGTTAATGCTACGATGATGCATTTTACTTTTTTTTCAAAGTTTGGTTATATATTACAACTTGAATTCAAAATTTAATTTTTGAAAATTAAAACCAATGTTTTATCATATATGCAGGTTACAGTTTCAAGGAGAAAACAAGTTCACTAATGTAAACGTGGACTGTAAGATACGAAATCACATGGAGAAAAGGCAACCTATCTACCCTTCCTTCATGTATTATGAAGGTAAACCCACTCCTTAATAATTGCTATTTAGAAATGGGTTATTGCATGGCATCTTTATGTTGGTATGGATCCTATATTATTACAATGTATAAAATCTGTTTTTGTATAAATTCATGGATTAATAAAGTTTACATATGTAGAAACTATGAGATCTACTATCATAATATGTGTTCTTTTAGATAGTAAGTTTAGCTTTGTCACAAACATGATGCACCGACATCTTTAATCTGTTTTGTGTTGTGTAAATGGGTCGAGTTTTGGGTGGTTAGAATCTTAACCAAATACCCACTAATATTAGGTGTTTATTATGTTTAACAATATATAGGGGTGTCATTTTGGGTCGAAGTTTCAAATGGGTGCTAACACTAAGTTTACAATGAATTGTGCTAAATTTTTGGCAAATATTTGGCCTTCTACAACAGGTAATGTCACCCTACACGTTAAAATCAATGCTTTTTTAGGAGAAATATACCCAATCTGCTCATGTATATATATCAATATTTTGATTTCTTTATGCTTTTCTTGCAGTTTGCTTTTCATAAGGGTTAAGAGAGAAATTATCATACACAACCTTTGGGATGATGAAGCAAGAGGTTAGTAAGACATCTAAATTAGGGGTAAATAGAGCTTGACTTTATTATGAAATCCAATCCTAAAGTGGACTCTGTCTAATTGATTTTGTTATGAAATCCAATCCTAAAGTTTTGCTAAAATGTAGACTTACTGTAATATGCTATACAGCGACCCGTGCAACGCGCGGGTCCTCCATCCTAGTTATATATATTAAATTAGAAAGATCTGTCAGTCTCTTATTATCACTATTCATTTGACTTTATGCATAGTGAGTTTGTACTTTGTGCATTATCTGTGGTTTCTTTACCATTGTATGCAAATGTTAACACGTGTTACACCACGTGTATTCCACCTGCACACCTCTTCCACTTTCAAACCTCTCCATCCCTCTTCTCCATTTTCACACCTCACCCTTTTCAATTCTCTCTACCCTTTTGGGAAACCACAGGCCAACGGTGATGTACCACGGCGGCAAAATTATGACGGTGATGTCGTGTCCCGTTTTTTGCTACAATTTCGTTTTTTATGGCTACGATTAGCCACGTTTGTGATTCTGATTTCTTCTTTTACGGTTCTGATCCATCTGTTGTCGGGTTCCATTTTGTAAATCCCAGGAGACGGCAATGTTATTGCTGTTGTCGGCCCCCATTTTGGAACACTAGGTGACGGTGGTGGTGGAGGTAAGTCGGTCAAGTTTGGTAATTAGGGTTCTCTTTTAATTATATTTGAATCTATTCATCGTTTAGAAACATCAATTGGGCTGCATTTTTAACCAATTTTTTTTTGTCCTACAGGTGTATGATGAAATGCCGGTAGCTAAAACGGTTTGAGTTCTCTACTTTCTGACACTATTTTTGACAAAAACTAGCAAACAGAACACACTGACGCTAAAGGTTCTTTCGTTTGCTAATTTTTAGTCTTATGAGTACTCTTTTGTTGTGCTATTATTATTTGCAAGATAGTTATAACATTTGTTGAAAGTGCTAATCACATGAATAGTAACAAGGAACATGGCTAATAAATCTTAAATTTGTTGACAATTTTAAGATATAATAAATAAATACTATAAGAGACACTCTAAACAACAATATAACTATAGAATCATAATATTTGCAAACTAAAGTTCACTTTCAGTGATTCACTGATATATTCACCACAGAAAGTAACACTGAGTTAAACTTGGTAAAGAAGTTATTGTTATTGAATTGTGATTATATTTGCTGAATATACATGGGTATATATAGAATACAATATTACACTCTAATCCCTCTAATATAACATAATATTAAACTATGTCTAATATCCCCCCGCAAGCTAAGGTCGGGAAGCAACTCTTAGCTTGGACCGTAAGAACAAGAATCTTGGAGAGGGTAGAGCCTTGGTAAACACATCTGCAATCTGATCTTCTGTGGAGATAAACTGCACCGAGAGTTTTCGTTGAGCAACTTGTTCTCGGACAAAATGAAAGTCTACCTCAACGTGCTTCGTACGTGCATGAAAGACAGGATTTGCTGCCAGGTATGTTGCACTAAGATTGTCGCACCATAATGTTGGGGCTGATCGTGCTGGAACATGCAGTTCATGCGAGAGTGCCCGTAACCAAGTTATTCAGCAACTGTGTCTGCAAGGGCTTTATACTCTGATTCCGTAGATGACCTCGAGACAGTCTTTTGTTTACGGGCTGACCAAGACACAAGATTAGACCCAAGATGATAGCATACCCCCCTTTGGATCGACGGTCATCTGGACACCCAGCCCAATCAGCATCAGAAAAGGCACTCAAGTTGTTGAAAGAAGCATCCGTGTAGGCATGAAGAACCGAAGGGATTGATGTTTAATTAGAAGACCATGTGTGGCAGTACCCTTCAAGTACCGTAGAATGCGCTTAACAGCTGACCATTGATTCTCTGTTGGCGAGTGCATAAATTGACAGACCTTATTGACTGCATAGGTAATGTCCGGACGAGAATGCGTGACATATTGAAGGGCACCCACAACCTGCCTATATTTAACCGGGTTCTCAAATGGGGAGCTGTCACCCAAGGCCAACTTCGCACTCGGTGTAATAGGCGAGTCAACCGGGTGAGCATTGGACAAACTACCACGTTGTAAGAGCTCGTTAATATACTTATGTTGGGACAATAGTATGTCCTGGCCACTGTAAAGAATCTCAATGCCCAAAAAATAGGAGAGTCTGCCCATGTCCTGGACATCAAATGACATGCTGAGATTGTGAACCACCTGATCAATAGCACGTGAATTGTTACCTGTGAGAATAATATCATCAACGTAAACAAGTAGATACAGTAATGTGCCCCCTGATGAGTAAACAAAAAGAGAAGAATCTGTCTTGGAGCCCCGAAAACCAAGCCCCTGAAGAGCCAGAGACAACTTGTGAAACCAGGCTCTAGGGGCTTGCTTCAAACCATAAAGGGACTTATGTAAAAGACACACATGATCCGGTTTCAGGGGGTTAACAAAACCTAGTAGTTGCTGTAAATAGACAGTTTCGTTTAAGTCGCCGTGTAGAAACGCATTCTAAACATCAAGTTGTCTCAGTTGCCATTGTTGAACAACTGCGAAAGAAAGTACGACACGAATAGTGGTAGACTTGACAACCGGGCTAAATGTCTCCTGGTAATCAATGCCCGGTTGTTGTCGAAAACCTTTGGCGACTAAACGTGCTTTATAGCGAGTGATAGCCCCTGTTTGATCTCGTTTGAGTTTGTAAACCCATTTACAATCAACAACATTAGAACCCGGAGCACGTGGTACCAAGGACCACGTGCCATTTCGCAGCAGCGCCGAATACTCATCAGCCATGGACTGACGCCATTTTGGGTCTGTGTTAGCAACAGTAAAGGAGGCAGGTTCAATGTCGGTATTATGTGTGGTAGAGTAAAAAGAGGCGGCATTGTAAGGTTTGGTAGTTTTGGGGTTTTGGCGAAGATTAGGCGACCGTGAACAGGTAGGTGGTTGGGTCATAGGGGCTGGAGTGGCCTGCGATGCAGCAGGGGAGTCGGGCAGGTCTGAGAGAGACTGCTGAGTTGCAGCCTGAGGGGTTGCAGCAGTCGTAGGAAGGGCTGCAGCAGCCGTAGAAGGTTCTGAAGGGGCTGCATCAGCAATTTCTGTGGAATTTGTCGTGTTGGGTTTAGGCTGGCGGGCATAGGTGTGGACAAGAGGAGGGTGTGGAGGTGGTGGGGGTGGGTTGGTTGGTGTAAGTGGTGTGGGTGGGTTGGGTGGTGTAGGTGGGTGAGTAGGATAGGACGAGTCATACGTGTCAGATTCATGAGAGGGAGAGTGTGGGATGGATTGTTTGTGAAAAGGAAAGTGTTGTTCATGAAATCGAACATGTCGGGCAATGTAGATCCGTTTGGTGTTTGGATCAAAACAGCGATAGCCATGGTGGGTAGGGCTGTAGCCTAAAAAGACACACGGTGTGGACCGAAAATCCATTTTGTGTTTGTTGTATGGATGAAGATGAGGGAAGCATTGAGAGCCAAAGACTCGTAAGAAAGATAAGTCAGGTCGACGATGAAAGATGTGTTCAAATGGTAAAATTGATGAATTTGTACGAGAAGGCATACAATTTATTAGGTAAACCGCCGTGTCGAAGGCAAATTCCAAAAACGTAATGGAACGTGGGATTGGGCTAATAAGGTAAGACCTGTTTCGACAACGTGACGATGGCGGCGTTCCACGATACCGTTTTGTTCACTGGTATGTGGGCATGAAAGACGATGGGTGATGCCTAAAGTGATGAGATAAGTAGATAGGCTACGGAATTCTCCACCCCAGTCACTTTGCACTGATTTGAGTTTGGTGTTAAATTGTCTCTCAGCCATAATGATAAATTGTTTGAAAATATCCAGAACATCAGATTTCGATTAAAGGGAAAGATCCACATAAATTTAGAATAATGGTCTACACACAAGAGAAAATAATTGTGACCCTCAAAGGACGTAACGGGAGCGGGTCCCCATACATCACAAAAAATAAGATCCAAAACACTTGAACTTTTAAAAGTAGAAGGTAACAAAACAAGAATCACAAACAGTACTAGAAACATTATTTTGTAAAGGCAAATGATAAGCAGAAAGCATTGACTTCAAAAGCTGTGGATGAGGATGTCCCAGTCTTTGATGCCAAGTGGAAGCAGAAGCACGAACAGCAGAAAAGGAAACTTTGGGAACAGGTTGTAACTGCGGAAGCTTGATGGAATACAGACCGCCATTACTTGGACCCGTGAGGAGGATAGTGTGTGTAGACTTGTCCTTCACAATAAAATGAGTAGCGTGAAATTCAAAATAAACGTTATTATTAAGGCAAAAACGTTGGACAGAAAGGAGATTTTGTTTAATTTCTGGAACATGAAGTATGTTTTTAAGATTAAAGGTTTTTGTGGGTGAGGAAAAACGAGTGGAACCAATGTGTAAAATGGGAAGTCCCATAACGTTGCCAGCATTAAGGTTGTCACCCCCATAATACGCTTCTGAGTTATCAAGGCTGGAGAGATTCGGTGCTATGTGGTGGCTGGATCCGGTGTCGGTGAGCCAGTTGGTGAATGCCTGATGTGAGCGGTAATCAGCAAAGTTGGCAGATGGTTTTTGTCCTGAGCGTATGGTTGAAGGATCACGGTTAGGGCATTGAGACAGTATATGACCGATGCCACACCTGTTACAAATACCATACACGGTAATTGCCACGTCCTCCACGGTTGTTTCCTTGTCTATTGTTTGGGTTGCGGTTTGTGTTGCGGGTTGTATAGTTGGCCTGTGGGGACGGAGAAGAAGGCAATTGTAGTTGTAACCCTAGCCGGGCAGCCAACTATTGGACAGCCTTAACTGTATCAGAATGGGACAGTGAACTGGTCGGGGCAGTAGTGGCCGAGGCAGCGGCTTCACGGGCTGCAGTAAAGGCTTGTGTGGGAGGCATAGCAGCTGCTGTTTTCTTTAACATGTAATCATGATCTGCAAACAGAGCATGAAGCTTGTTGAACACCAATTGACGAGTAAGGGCTGTTGTCTTCACGCCGTGGTATTCTTCACAAAGACCAGAAATCACTAGCATCACGATATCTTTTTCCTTCATCGGTTCACCGATATTTGCCAGAGCAGTCGCATACTCTTGAGCCCGAGTCAGATAGGCTGAAGAGGATTCATCAGGCTTCATCTCAATCCGTAGCAGTTGAGTCTTCAAAGTGTATTCTCTAGAAGCCGTATGAGGAGCATAGGCACGTTCCAGAGACAGCCAAAGCTCCCTAGAAGTAGAGCCCTGCACATGCTGAAAAGAGCTTTCAGAGATTGTGGACAGCAGGAGCATGCGAATATGGGCATCATTAGAGACCCATATTGCATGCTGAGGATTCGTCTGGGTTTGTTGTGGGAGAGCATCTTCCTTGTCTTTACCAGCAGAAGATGAAGATGAAACAGGAATAGTAGGTGCTGGAGATGGAATTGTGCCATTTATATAACCGAACATGTTGTTTGTGACCAAAAACGGATGAATCATAGTCTTCCAGTTACCATAATTGGTGGGGGACAGGGTAAATCCAAACTTTATGGATTTCTCCCATACCGTCGTGTCCGTTCAATTGATTTTTCATCAGAGACGATGCAATAAGGATATTTTCGTTCAATTAATGGTTGATCTGACCAGATCGAATATCGAATTTTTTTTCGGTGAATATATTTAACGTAATTTTCCATCATATGTTGCACATAGAATTTCGCATTTATTATAATTTTTCCGTCCAATTTCTTATTGTTTTCTTTCCTAAATCTGAACAAGGTAATTTTCGACAAATTTCTGCTTAACTTTCTGGCCAATTTCTTATTGTTTTCTTTCCTAAATCTGAACAAGGTAATTTCTGGCCAATTTCTGATTATTTTTCCGGTCAATTTCTGATTCGTTTGTATCAAAAATACGAAACTTCGATTTCAGATTTTTTTAATTATAGTTTGTTTAATAAATTTTGTGCATATATGATATTGACCATTAATATTCGGAATCATAATACTTTACAAAACATTATAATAATTTCAAATATAATTTGTTATTTGACTGTAAATTAAGGTAATCGGTTATAATTGGAAGTTTGACTATAATGGTTAGTCAAATCTAATTTAATGTATGACCTGTGGTTCATAATTTGAAATTTAAGTTTATATTTAAAGCTTTGACTATAAAAATGATAATCAAGGAAATTATTTATGCTGTCATTATAATATTTATTTATAAAATTATTTTCGTATATTTTAATTATAAGATTGATAGAATATTCATTTTATACTTATGAAATTATAAACTGATTTATTAAAAACTTTATACATGGAAAGTGCTAAACTTATTAAACAAGAAGACATTCTAATAATTGTTTGTTTATTTTAGGAGTAAGATTTTTGGAGATTATTATAAACAATAAACAAGTCTAATTTGTTATTCCAACCAATTGACGCATATACGATCACCGTCTTCTCCATTTTCAAAATGTCCATCTTCTCCATCAAATATGTGTTCGCATGTATGTTAATTCTTGATTTTTCTATTTTTCTGTATTTTATTCATTTTTATTTACCTTATATTTGTTTGAAATTTGTGTTAATTATTTATTTAATATTAAATAATTTAATTTAATTGAAATTTTAGACTTTTTGTAAATAAAGCTTATTTGTTTTACTGTAATTTTAATTTAGTCAATTATGTTAGTCAATTATATTAAAAGGTTTGTAAATTAAACCTTAATTATATTAAAAGATTGTAAATTAAAACCTATTATATGTTTTTTTTAAATTTATATATTTTTAGAAATTTTAAATTTTAAAATAACTGTATTTATGATGTTGTTTTCTTTTATAATTTGACCACCATTTAATTTTATCGATTTAGTTTTTAAAATTCAATGATTAGTCAATTTTATTTAATAACAGTTTCATGCCTTAATTAACATTTGACTGTAATTTAGATTCAAATTTAAAACATTTGTAATTTTTGGTAGTTCCAAAAATTATAGTCCGGATTTTGATTCTAATTTTAGATTTTATAATTATACGCGGATTTTATAAATATATACGGTGTAACTATTTTGTATACATGTATAGGTTATACATGTTATATTACATGGTATATGATATGGTCTAAATTAGACAAACTATTATAGAAATATTTCGTACACTTTTAAGTACTTTTGAGCTAAATTCTTAATAGAAAATACTTTTAGTTGGCTCATATGTGGGTTTTAAAGTTCTAAAAGATAATGAGCTAAAATTGGGTACTTTTATTAAACTTGAGACCAAGAGCGTATATTAATAATAATAATAATAATAATGACAACGTGATTTATACCATTGAAAAATCAAATGCCTAATTGGCTAATTGTTTATCTTGCATTTATTATTTAAATGAGATTTTGAAGTCAAGGGTATACAAACTAATTGAAAGAAAAATGAAAAATTCTAAGATGGTCATATCTATTGTTTATAAATTATATTAATTAATTTCTTGTTTCTATGAAATCTTGGGCAGAACGTGTGATGTTGGATAAGGAAAGAAAATAAAAGAACGATAATTAAAGAGGGCTAGCAAAGCTTGGAGAAAAAAGCACATGTAGGTCGGCATATGATAAATATTTATATATACTTAAAAAAGACTCAACGGAGGGGTATGGGGAGACAACACTACGCACGCAAAAGAGTCAACACAGAAGGGTCCCAAGGTAGTCGCAAGCAAAGAAAAGAATAAGGGAAGAAAGCTTTTGGTTCGAGCCGAGATCGTTTAGGTTCAACACCTACTCAACGAAGCATCATCACTATTCGGTTTGAATTTATTATTATAATTATGAGCTTGGTTGTTGAACTTTATTATTTTAGTTTCCTTGATTTAAGATGTTAGGCTAAAATTTATTAGACTGCCTAGGCTTGTGATGAACCATTGTGATGCAGCGGTATAAACAAGAATGAAGATCGAATCACGTTGATTCGGAGAATACCCGTGATCAACTTCGAAACTCGCAAATCCTACCCAAAGGTTTAGGGAAAATGAAGAGAAAATTGATAATTATTAAAATTCAAGTCTGTCTATTCAGATTACATAACCAACAAATAAATAAAGACTCTAATACGAAATGGGCCTAAAATGGGCTATGGGCCGAACACAAACCCAAAAACAAAAACATAAAAAGTGGTGAAAAAACATAAAAATGCCCAAAACTTTATTTAGGAGGCGTTCTTGGGCTTTGGCGTGCTCCTCGTCTCAAGATTCGATTTACTGGTAATAGGCCTGAAACGGAGATTCGTGGGCCAAGTTATGCTCGTTTTCGTAGGCCACCTTTTATAGCGCGATCTTGGGCCTCCAAATACATAATAGCCCGATCTTCAATACTTGGGCCCACATCATTCCCCCTGGATAGAAAAAATTCGACCTCGAATCCGTAGCATCTTCATCATCAGAAGTGTCCCCGTAATAAGGTAGTAAATGCTTCACATTAAACACATCAGAACAACGAACGTGACTCAGCAGCTTTAGACGATAAGAATTTGAGTTTATATTCTCCACAATTTCCATGGGTCCAATCTTGTTAGCTAATAATTTGTTATATTCCCCAACAGAAAAACGATCTTTTGTCAAAACAGCCCAGACAAAATCACCTTCTTCAAATTCAACTTGTCTTCGCTTTTGATCCGCAGTCTGCTTATACTTTGAATTGGCAGCATGATTATGAGCAAACTCAGCTTGACATAGCTTTTGATCCCAAGACTTCACATGATCACCCACAAGACATCGTAAAAGATTACCAAGGGACCGATTAATAACCTCCGTTTTCCCATCCGTTTGAGGGTGGTAGGCACTACTGAAGTTAAGCTGAGTGTTCACCATCTTTCATAGGCTGCGCCAAAAATGACTCAAGAAACGAGTGTCCCCATCAGAAACAATAGAAGATGGTAAACCATGCAAACGATAGACATCCCGAAAGAATAACTGAGCCACATTAACTGCATCTGTCGTCTTCTTGCAAAGAATAAAGTGCACCATCTTAGAAAACCGATCAACCACAACAAAGATCGAATTGTTTCCCCTCTTAGTCCGTGGCAACCCCAACAAAAAATCCATACTAATATCATTCCAAGGCTGTGAAGGGACCAACAAAGGCATATAAAGACCCGCATTAGTAGCCGTGCCCTTTGAGACTTGGAAAAGTCGACACCTTTTAACATAACGATCTACCTCTTTCCTCATAGTAGGCCAGAAGTAGGAAGACTAAACCAAATTTAAAGTACGGTCACGACCAACATGACCCTCCCCATGTAAATCCTGAATAATTTTCAACCGAATACTGGAGTCAGGAATACATAGCTGATTTCTTTTGAACAAAAATCCGTCATGCAAAAGAAAGTCTGACTTCTAACCCGCTGCACATCCTGCAACACAACTGAAAAATACGGGTCAGTGTTTAACTGCTCACGAATAACATCCAACCCCAACACATTGATTCTCACGGAAACAAGCAGATTTTCCCTCCTGCTCAAGGCATCAGCAACACGGTTTGAAACACCAGTTTTGTGTTTGACCACAAAAGCAAACTTTTCAAGAAAAGCTAACCAACGCCCGTGCTTATGAGATATATTGTCTTGCGTGCGAATATGCCTTAGAATCATGATTAGTGAATAAAACAAACTCTTTATGAAACAAATAGTGACGCCAATGCTTTACAGCTTGGACCACTGCATAAAACTCCAGGTCATAAGTACTATATCTCAACTTTGCCCCCGTTAACTTCTCACAATAAACAATTGGTTGACCCTCTTGACCGAGGACTCCGCCAATCCCAACCTTCGAGGCATCAGTATGAAGTTCAAAAACTTGTGAAAAGTTAGGCAATACCAGAATTGGTGCGGTAGTGAGCTTTTCCTTGATAACCTGAAAAGCTAACTCGGCTCCCTCTGTCCATACAAACGTCTTTCCCTTCATGTAATCTGTCATAGGGGCCATAATGGAACTGAAGTGTGGAATGAATCGCATATAAAAAGAAGCAAGCCCATGAAAACTGCGGACTTCAGTAATGGTGGTAGGAGTTGGCCAATTTTGAATAACTGCAACTTTATATTCATCCACCTGTATCCTATCACCTGAAATAACATACCCTAAGAACAAAACTTTAGGGGTCATGAACACACATTTCTTTGTTGCTGCATAGAAACTGTCTCTGCGAAGTAAGGCCAAAACCTTCTTGACATGCACGACATGCTCACTGAAAGAAGCACTATAAATAAGAATATCATCAAAATATACCACCACAAACTTCCCAATAAAATGCCTGAGCAACTGATATATCACACGCATAAAAGTACTAGGCGCGTTTGATAAACCAAAAGGCATCACCAACCACTCATACATCCCTTCACGAGTCTTGAAGGCTAATTTCCATCATCCCCAGGTCTAAGATGAATCCGGTAATAACCACTCTTCAAATCCAACTTTGTGAAAATAGTGGGACCACTAATCTGGTCAAGCAAATCATCAAGTCGGGGAATAGGAAAACTGTACCTCACAATAATCTTATTGATGGCTCGACTATCGACATACATCTGCCAGGTACCATCCTTCTTTGGAGTAAACAAAGCAGGAACAGCACAAGGGCTCATACTTTCACGAACATGACCCTTAGAAATCAACTCCTTAACCTGTCTACGCAAATCTTCATGCTCTCTCGGGCTCATCTTGTAATGTGGCCTATTGGGCAATTGTGAACCAGGCTCCAAATCAATATGATGTTGGATGTCACGCAAAGGTGGCAACCCATCCGGCAATTCATTAGGGAAAACATCAGAAAATTCCTCAAATAAAGGAATCATGGCTTCAGGAATCTCAACCTCCTCGGGCACCGGTTTCCTTATCAAAAAAAACACATTGTCTGCCTCCACCAACTCATCTTCAAACTGATTAATGGTCAACAGGTTACCCGACTGCTTTGTGGCTAGCTGCTTCGGCTTGCTAGGAACAAGCGTTATCTTTACCCCACCAAACATGAAGATATAAGAATTGAATCGTCCGTCATGTTCTATACTGTAACACCCCAGCCTCTCGCACCACCAATATTGTCCGCTCTGCCCACGAAGAGCTCACGGATTTGTTTTTGGTTGCCCAAAACACGTTGGTGATGTTAAGAGACAGGACATTACTTATGAACTAAGGATCTCTCTTGTCCACGGCCGATGTGGGATAGCCTAAGAGTGGGACGATATTGTGTTTGCCAAGGGTGTCACAAACAACCCCCCTTTGGACTCATCGTCCTCGATGAGGCATGTCCCATCATCCCGAACGGCACAAGAGTGGATCTGATACCACCTGTAACACCCCGGCCCCTCGCACCACCAATATTGTCCGCTCTGCCCACGAAGAGCTCACGGATTTGTTTTTGGTTGCCCAAAACGCGTTGGTGATGTTAAAAGACAAGACATTACTTATGAACCAAGGATCTCTCTTGTCCACGGCCGATGTGGGATAGCCTAAGAGTGGGACGATGTTGTGTTTGCCAAGGGTGTCACAAACAACCCCCCTTTGGACTCATCGTCCTCGATGAGGCATGTCCCATCATCCCGAACGGCACAAGAGTGGATCTGATACCACCTGTAACACCCCGGCCCCTCTTTTGTGACACCCTTGACAAACACAACATCGTCCCACTCATAGGATATCCCACATCGGCCGTGGACAAGAGAGATCCTTGGTTCATAAGTAATGTCCTGTCTCTTAACATCACCAACGCGTTTTGGGCAAGCAAAAACAAATCCGTGAGCTCTTCGTGGGCAGTGCGGACAATATTGGTGGTGCGAGGGGCCGGGGTGTTACATATACTTCGATCATACTCATAAGGTCTACCCAACAATAAGTGACACGCATCCATAGGAACCACATCACACACAACATCATCTTTATATGTGGACCCGATAAAAAAAAGGAACAAGGGCCTTTTTAGAGATCCTTACCTCTCCCCCCTTTTTAAGCCACTGAACTTTGTAAGGCTTGTGGTGACTCTCCGTCTTCAAGGCCAACTTTTTGACTGCCTCTTCAGAAATCAGATTGTCACAACTTCCAGAATCGATAACAAACGTGCAAACCTTCCCCATAATGGTACATGTGGAGTGGAAGATGTTATGCTTAAGCCATCCGACTCCATCAGCCTTTGGTGTATAGCAAGAACGCCTAACCACCAAGTTTACCCCCACATCACCGGTCACAAACTCCTCCTCATACTCGGGTTCTTCATCATACTCTGGGGCCTTTTCATATTCCTCATACTGTTCATCTTCAGATTCAGATTCAACAAGCAAATGCCTCTTACCCGCTTGTTTATAGTCTACTTGCCGATGGCCCGTCTCACCACACTTGAAACATTTCACCCCGCTACTACTAGCCCCCTTAGAAGTCGACCCAGTATTGTTGACCCCCGACCTCTGTTGACTAGGAACGACACGAGGTCCTCCACCACCCGACCCCGAATTTCCTCCAGCAGGGGCTGGTGAATACGAAACGCCCACCCGACGGTTTTGTTTTTCAAAAGCCAACGCCCGTTGGTGCGCCTTGGCGACTATTAACGGATCAAAAAGATTTACAGAGTCTATGATCTGAACCCTTAAACCCCAATATACTGAGCAACGAGTTGTTCATCGGTTTCTTGAATATCATTACGAGCAACCAAATGATAAAACTCGGTCGTATAGTCATCAACCAATCTGGATCCCTGCTTCAGATTTTGCAAATATCGATACATCAACCGTTGAAAGTTTGGAGGTAAAAAGGTATCCCGCAAACACTTTCTCATCTTGGCCCATGTCGCGATCCGTGACTTTTCGAGTCTATTTTGTGTCATTTTCAATTGTTGTCACCTGCCGACGCCCTCCCGCGTAGCCTGGTAGCGATTAAAGGTACCCGCTTATTTTCAGGAACCTCTCGGAATTCAAACACCTCTTCTACAATAACCAACCAATCAATGAACCCTTCCGGATCCAAACTAGTCCCATCAAATTCGGGGATATCAGTTCGGATCCCAGCATCCCAACGCCGGTTGCCATCACCATGTTCTTTCCTTGGTCCCCTCTCATACCCCTCTTCGGAAGACGAACCATCATGACCAAAAAATGGATTATCGAAGTCACGCCCTCCCTGTTTTCAGGGACCTGTCTTCTACGATTCATCATGTCAGCCATTCGAACAGTGAGTTGATCGACCACTTGATCCAATCGTTGCTCCACCCGTGCCATAAATCGTTGTTCCAACTCTTGTTCGTAAACCTCATCGAGCAGTCTCTGTTGTCTCCTTGTAGGCATTTTTGAGCCTGGAACTCGACTCTGATACCAACTGATGCAGCGGTATAAACAACAATGAAGATTGAATCACGTTGATTCGGAGAATACCCGTGATGAACTTTGAAACTCCCAAATCCCACCCAAAGGTTTAGGGAAAATGAAGAGAAAATTGATAATTATTAAAATTCAAGTATGTCCATTCTAATTACATAACCAGCATATAAATAAAGAATCTAATACGAAATGGGCCTAAAATGGGCCATGGGCCGAACACGAACCCAAAAACAAAAACATGAAAAGTGCTGAAAAAACATAAAAAGGCCCAAAACTTTATTTAGGAGACGTTTTTGGGCTTCGGACAGGGGCCAAACCGCCGTAGGCATTTGCCACAATGTGTTCATCGTCTCAATCTTCGATTTGATTGGTAATAGGCCTGAAATGGAGCTTCGTGGGCCAAGTTATGCTCGTTTTCGTGGGCCACCTTTTATAGCGTGATCTTGGGCCTCAAAATACATAATGGCCCGGTCTTCAATACTTGGGCCCACATCACATTGTTTGAAGTTTTACTTTATATGGAATTTGCTTTTCATTATGGTTTTATGATTCAGTAAACTATTTAATTTTACTTGATTGATGCGTATGTGTAATTTGTTTTGGTTGTTCTAGTTTTATTATTCCACATTATCCTTGGTGATTGTCTGTCATATAATAGGATTTTATTAGGTTATTTACTGTGTGTTCTTGACTAGTTTGTGGTTGATTTGCAATAAAACCATAGGAATAATATTATTAGTCAAACGAATAAAAGTGTGCTGCTAACCTAGAAAGCTGTAAGGTGATTGGTTATTGTTAAATCTTTGTTAATTAAGATTGCTAGATTTAGTTCTTCGCAAGAAGTCTGTCTAGGTTTGATTAATTAGCCTTGTCTAGCGAGTCAATTGAGTTTATTAAATTACCTTTGATTTCGCGCTGTAAGGTAGGATTTCACTATAAAGGTACTATGTCATAATTAATTAGATAACCGTAAGGAAGTCTAATATTAAAACTGATGTGTCTTAAAACTTGTTAGAAATTCATAGGTGTCTTCTTGAAGAGTCAGGGGTCCTGTTCGGGTTTTCTTTTAAGTGCCCATGTTACGATGCCAGTTCTATAACTATTATTTTTCAACTATTTGATAACTGAAACTTTGGGGATTCTAGCCTAGGTAGTTTTTCATCATCATCTGTATCAGTCAAACTTGTTTGTTTTTTGTTTCATTAATTGTCTTTTATTAATTAGTTTAATATAATATAGTTTAAAAAACCCCCCTTTAATAATAATAATAATAATTAAATAGTTGTGTAAGTTAGTCGAGTCTAATTAATTATTTAATATACGTAATTTAAAGAGTCTCGTGGGTTCGATATCCGGACTTACTTAGCTTTACTAGAGTCGATCGGTTCACTTGCCGGTTAGTAGTTTAGTCGAGTTTAGAGAGTCTAGTGTACTACTTAGTGTCTAGATTAGCGTAATTTAGTTAATAATTATTAGACTACTTTTAGCACATAAGTATATATATTTTTATTATAGGTTATTTATAGTCTTTTTATGTACTAATTATAATATTTTATTGTATAAGCTTTATACAATTTGATTATTTTGTAAAACTATTTCTAAATTTACGAGGTTTAACAAAAATAACATTCTTCATACCTTACAATACTATTAAAGCAATACAATGCTTCATATGACATTCAATTAGATGAGTTTGACAGTTGATTATGACTTTATTTTTAACATTAACCTTATTAGTTATTTCAAATTAGTAAGATATTTCATTTAGTTGATTAAGAAAATTCCTTATTTTTTCGTAAAATATATTTTAATTATTAATAAGAGTCAACATTTGTTGGTTTAGGAAATGTATATAAATTCATATTTGTACTCGAATCTTTAATTGATTTAAATTATAATATTTTAGGAATTGTCTATAATTATGGTAGTCATTCAGCGAGTGTAATTTTTTGTAGTTTCAAAATTTATGCTTATAATTATTAAGTCATTAATATTTAAATTATATTATATTAATTATTAATTATAACTGTTTATAAACATAACGGGTTTAACAAAAATAGCATCGTCCGTTTTTACTATTTAAGAACCAGAGTTTATAATCATTCTCCATATTAATAACAATTTTATTCCTTTTAATCTTCTACAATGTAAGTTATTATTCATTCCTTATTTACATATTTTTATATGAAATGTAGTATTTTCACTAAAATTTTTTCTCATTTTATTTTAAATAGCAATGAAGTTATTATTCATCCCTTATTTACATATTTTTATATGAAATGTAGTATTGTCACAAATATTTAAATATATCTTCTATATTGTGTATAACACGGGCTTTAATTATTAAACATGTTATTATTGTTATTGTATATTTAATTTGGATGATATTGTTTTTTTAAATTTTTAGGTGGTGAAGCAAAATGAGTTTCATTTGTTAGAATATTTGAAGAAGTTGATGCTGGTTTAATATGAAAGAACATGTTTAGGTCTTTTGTTGATGTTTTTTGGTGGTTTGGTGTACACTAACTTATTGTAACTTTAAAATTTTTATATCTAAACATTGTAAATGATTAACGTTTTGGTTCGAAAGTTGAAGAAGTTTTGTGTTGCTTGAATTTATTGTTTAAATTTATTATGTTTGTTGATATGTTTTTCCACCGATGTGTAACACGGGCCTATACCCTAGTTAATTATCGAGTCAATAGGATAAAAAAAAATGTGATTGATTTAAATCACGATACATTCGTACATGTAAATACACACACGCACTACGTACGTGCCCTAACGAAAAAAAATATAGCATGTGCATGTTCATGTAGCTTGTTATGCACTTGCATACTTATTATTCAAATACTTTAAATAAAAAAAACTCGTACCTATCAATGATTTGGGATCGCACGCGACACACAAGCGTTGCTAACATGTTACTCCAAAGCATGAGGACGTATAAATCGTATTTATAAAACCCTTCGGGTACTCAAGCCTGCAAGGCCGTATGGCGGACGTACTCATTTCTATGCAACAACCTTCCCCCACACGTTGACATATCACACACAAAAGTCAAAACCCACAACCAAGTCAAGAAATTTCTAACACATTAACCATATGGTGATGGTGTTAGAACTTTGAACACATTTGTTTCATGGAGTTTATTGGAATTTAAATCTCTTGACATAACGTGTTCACTTGAATATAAAAGAATTGAAATTTAAAACTCATTAAAATTCAAGAATGCTTCCATTTTCAAAAGGAAAATTCAAAAATTGTTGGAGTGTTTAATTTGGTTGAGCTCAAAATGAGTTTCAGGTCGGAATGGGATTCGAGGCAGATTAATCTTCGATCGGCACGGGTTTGTGCCGGATTGGGTATCATCGGAACATGTTTCGGGTCGTACTGAGTGAGATTCAGATTGACACGGGTTCGGGTCGAAGCATGTTTTTAGATCGGAACGAGATTCGGCTCCACACAGGCTTGGGACGGGTTTCGGTTTACCAGGAGTTACAATCAAGACGATTTCATGTCAGATCGAGTTTCAGCTTGAGATGGATTCAGGTAGGGTTTTGAGTCGCAACAGGTCTTGGCTTGGCACGCTTTCTAGTTCGGCGCGGGTTCCAGTTGAGACATGTTTTGGGTTGGGACGGTTTTTCACTCAGAACAGGTTTTGGCCCCATACGGGTTCAGATCAATGGGTTTGGGTCAGATCGGGTTTCGTCCCGACACAGGTTTCAGACCAACATGGATTCAAGGTTTGTTTTAGGTCGAGATAGGTTCGGGGTGGGTTACACCTTGGCAGAGGTTTTAGCTCGACACAGGTTCGGGTCGCGATAGGTTTTGTGTCGGAACATGTTTCGCCTCGACCCGAAACCCGCTCCCACTCGCGGCCGCCCATCTCACGGGTGTCCCCCGCTCCCACTATGTCCTTTTCTTTTGAATTACTACTTTCATTAAACACGGAAAATTAGCAAGAAGCTATGCCAACAAAGCAACAACGAAACAACTTAATTAAAAGGGAAAAGTTATACAAATCTTTCCAACTTATTTCCTTAAAAGTTTTTCTTTTAACAAAAGAAATGCCAAAGATATAACGTCTTCAATCACCTTACCAACGAAGATCTCCTTGCCTTAAAAAAGAAACACGTTTTTCACCTTCCAAATAAACCAACAAGCAATCATAAATCATAATAATCCCATGAAGAACCTTCTTTTTCTTGTTGTATAACGGGGTTGTTTTATCAATTGCGAGTAGGTCTCGAACCGTATAAACAAAAATAAGGGGAAATTACACCACAACTGGTTTGCAAATGTGCAGTTGTTTCAACCAATCTATCACAAATAAGGCAGTTTGTGCCAAACCTTCCCGAGTTATTCCAACCCATAACAAAAGGGGCTTTTCAACCAATCTATCACAACTGGTTTGCAAATGTGCAGTTGTTTCAACCAATCTATCACAAATAAGGCACTTTGTGCCAAACCTTCCCGAGTTATTCCAACCCATAACAAAAGGGGCTTTTAAGCCAAGGTTGCAAAAGTCGTTAGGCGGATCCTAGGCGGCCAGCTGGGGAGTTGGGAGTACTCGAAAATGGTAATATAAAGAAAATCAACTTTTGGATATTATATATATGTCAAATATCATAAGTTTACTAATATTTATAATAATATATATGAATATCAATATAAATAAGTATTTAAACACAAAATTATTCTAAAATTTGCTAATCATTAGTTATAAAAAGTGATATTCATGTTTAAATATTATAGAAATGTGAATTATGTTTTAATTTTTAAATCAAAATTAGGCTAACTTGATTGACTAGATGTGATTATGGCTGATGTTGACCACAATTGATCGATTCTTAGTAACTAAGCGGAGTTAAAGAAACTCCCCTCGACGCCGGACCTTGTAGCGAGTACTCATGAAGTACTCGGCTTTGTAGATCTACTTTTACAACATTGCTTTGAGCCAGTAGTTTTAAACATTACCTTTTACATGGAAGCGACCGTGTGAAAAATTCACACCATTTCAAAAGATCATTCCATTTAATAAATTGTTTCTGCCACATTCAAGACTGGTCTTTTCCATCTCCATTTTCAGGTTATTATAATAATTAGCAACCAAGCAGTTTTTCTTCTGCACATTATTAAAAAGATTTGGGAAACCTCTTTAAGAGGTTCCGGTAGTTTTTTCTTTTTTTTACCATTTCCAGCACACCCTTTAGTTAAATTACCCAATTCAAATTTGACATTGCAAGTTTACTTTCTAACCTTGCAATCAAGTAAAGTTCCACACTCCTATAGTCCTATAAGTCGCTTTGTATGCGGTTGGATGGGCCATGCTCTCTCTCTTAGTGTGAAATAGGAGTAGTTTTGTTAGCTAAAAAACTGTATATATCTGAACAATGCACATGGTGTAGATATGCAGAATATATGGATTTTGTGGATAGAATGAGAGTGAGTGGTCCACTTGAGGATATTAATATGGAAATAATTTACAATCATTTAATGGTATACGACCCCTCAATTTTAATTTTTAAGTTTGCACGATGAGTCGAGGAAAGGAAATTACTCTCTTTGTTTTCTTTATTTAAAGTTAGGTTACTGACCCGTGGACGTTACGGGTGGAAACATATAAATAATGTAAAATCAATCGGTAATATGAAAATGGAAAATATAATTTCATACATACATGTGGAGACGAGAAGATGATATGCAATTGTTAATAATGTCGGTAACAAAATAAAAATTTATTAAACATAACTTTCACCAATCAATCCTCTTTCTTATGGAGACGAGAAGAGGATACATACATCCAATCCTCTTTCTTATTTTTAATCTCTTTTAAAGGTGCAAGTATGATCCTTTTTTGAAAATATGAAATATCATTAAAATTTTCCAATAATGCTGGATATACAAAATCAATCAAATCAGAAAGAGGATTGGATAAATCACCAATCAAAAGATCATCTGGTATTTCTATAATGGCGTTACCGTCATTGTCACCACCAAGTTTTCCTTCACCGAGCTCCAACAACCATTCGGCAAATCTACTGGTGTCTTCCAAATCTAATGCCTGACATCCGACAGTTAACCTCATATTTTTTGTTAACTTAAGAACCTTTCATTTGAACCAAGTGTGGGATGAACTAAGTGAAGCATTAACAATGTCACTACGTGACCCATTTTGTACTACGAGTGGGATTTGTCTAAAATCACCCCCAAAAACAATAACATTACCCCCAAATGGATGTTCACAATTGTTACGATTACCACCTTTTAAAACATCTTTTAAAGGCTTATCCAAAGCTTCAAAAGCTTGTTTATGTATCATAGGAGTCTCGTCCCATATAATCAGATCCGTTTTCTTGATTAAGTTGCAAATATCTAGATTTCTTGTTATTGAACAGATAGAATCCTCAGTTAGATTTATAGGAATTAAAAATCTAGAGTGAGCGGTTCTACCTCCCTCAAGTAACAAAGTGTAACAACTCGGATTTTCCAAATCATATTACCCGACACGTTTTGTATTCGGGAAATTTTACCGATAAAAATACCTTGTTTATCGAGTCATTATTAATTTAATATAATTTTTATTGTTTAATCTTTGAAATATATACATTTTATGCCCCAAACTAAACTTTCATCTATTATTGTTTCCATCCCTAATCTTGAAGGACCAATGTGCAAATTTTAATATAACACCCACTAACCCACCAACCCTTTTACCCAAACCCGTAACCCGATGGTTTTTCTTGGTCCTTAATCTTCTCATCATAACTGAAATTGATTACACAAAATCGTTTATATGTATATTATGACCTCACCGACGCTAGTAATTATGGAATCTCAATCATCTTGATCTCGTTTACTTGATTAATAAACCCGTTCTTACCTATATATTGATAGACTAGTAAAAGGTCATTAAAACCCAATTAAACTCGTCTGCAGCTCCTTGTTCCCCTTGCTAACAAAAGCCTTATGATTAATTGTTGTGTTATGGTCTGCTGGGGTCATTACTAATCAGGTTTTCGCTGTCGATGTGGCTTTAGCCGTTCTACATCAACACATCGTGATTTCTGGTAATTAACCTATGTTTAATAATCATTCGTGACCACTAATCAAAAACCCTAACATTAAATTATCACACGACGAACAGATTTAGCAATTGAATCTTTCTAGGGTTTATATGGAATTGGGGGTTGGACGGGTAACAGTTATAAATTTTCGTTTTCATCATTTAAATATATTGGTCGCTTGGCCTGGTGGCTGGCGCAATCTGATTAGCTCTTGTGTGCCGGCCAGGGGCGCGGGTTCGAACCCCCCTGACCCAGTTTTTGTTATATTTTCTTGTATTTAATATATTTTAGATAAATGTTAATCATTATAATTAATATTAATAATAAACAAATGTATTTTACGTAACCGACACTTCTAGCTAACGTTTTCTCGTCAATGAACATATATTTTTTTTACTATATGTATATGTAATGTATTATATATATATATATATATATATAATATTTATGTATTTATTTTTAACAAAGACAGAACAAATATAATTTTAACTAAATATGTTAAATACATGGTTACAATTTCGTTAAAGGATCCAAGATAAATATTATTTAGATATTATTATGTGTATTATCTATTATAACTATTTATTTACATAGTTGTATAATTGTATCTTATTTATTTGAATAACTAAAAGTATATTTTACATTAATATTAGTTATTATAATAATTACTTTAAAAAATTTTATTTTTACATTTATCATATCAAGTAGTCAAAGGTAATTTTATAAATAATCAAATATAATAATGATTTTATAAGTAAGGTAGACAATAATATTAATCCTTACAATAATAAACATTATAGAAATCAATCGTTTAAATCCATTGTAAGGCCCCGTTACCGGTGCCTTACATTTGGACGTTGGATTTACTCATCAACATAGTTCTAATCATCAGAGTTAATAAAAACATTCGCGGAATATAAAAACGTTCATTAAACATTTCATAACAAACCATAACTTGTCTTAAAACAACATCTCGTCTTTCAAAATAAACAAAACATTAAACTTAAACGTCGTAAGTCTTCCGATGCCAGCCTCTTATTCAATGCCACGTGTTCCCCCTCAAGCGAGATGCCTCATTCTACTCACCTGCGTGCATACTAAAAGTCAGCTAGGCTGAGTGAGTTCTAGTTAATCACATAACATACAATACATTCATACTTATATACTTTCGTTCATACTTTCATATCTTACGTTATAAGGAGCATTACGCCGTACATTCCTCGAGTATTATTAGGGCTCGGTACCCTCCTTCTCGAGTATTATTAGGGCTCGGTATCATCTTTCCTCGAATATTAGTAGGTTTCGGTTCCCTAGTTCTCGAATATTAGTAGGGTTCGATTCCCTCCTTCCTCGAGTATTATTAGGGCTCGGTACCCTCTTCGTAACCGTACAACCATACATCATACCTCGAGTATTATTAGGGTCAGGTTCCCTCTTCGTAACCATACAACCATACATCATACCTCGAGTATTATTAGGGATCGGTACCCTCTTCGTAACCATACAACCATACATCATACCTCGAGTATTATTAGGGTCCGGTTCCCTCTTCGTTACCATACAACCATACCTTTCCTTTTTATATTAACTTTATAACATTCTTACATATAAGCATACATATCATACATACATTATACATAGCATTACAACCTGACAATACGTGCAATATCCGAAGATCGTTCACGTACCAACAAGCAATCATTCCTACATTTCACATCATCACATAAGGTGTAAAATCACGTAAATTTCGGGCCAAAAATGTCAAGAATCAAAGTCAAGGGACCGAAACTATCAATTTCCATACTCAAGGGGCTAAAATGAAAATTCTGAAATTCCTGACCCATCGCACTACGCGATGGAACAGAAGAGAACACCATCGCGTACCGCGATGGGGTATCTGACACACAGTGACACGTGTGCCACGTGGCACACAGTGGCAACGTCTACCGCCACGTGGCAACACGCCCGCCACGTGTCGCCACGTGGCGCGGCGCCTGCCACGTGTTGCCACGTGGTAGGTCTACTCTTTGAGTCAGCAAGCCTACATCGCGGTACGCGATGGGCTTGCCATAGGACCCATCGCATACCGCGATGGGGTCCAAAATTTGGCTGTAAATAGAGGGCCATGGGTTCAATTGTTTCCACACCAAAAACACATATATTACTCTCTCTCTAAACCTCAAAGTACGTGCCCTCGATCCACCTCGTTAAACGTGCCCCGATCCCTCATTTTCTGTGCCTATTATATCAATACACATACCATTTCCGACAAGCATTCCAATCAAGAATAAGGTGCTGCCCCGATGTCCCGACAATTATCTCGAAGTACGTGCCTTGAAGAGTTGGTGTTTTGATAAGCGTGTCAAGGGATTGACCAAGCGGTTGTTGATATGGGAAATAGAGTCGATGTGCTGCCCGAGTGAGTAAGGTGTATTAAGCCGACAAAGGTAGGCATAATGCCCGAATAAAATATTAATAAAATATTATAAAGGCTTAATACCCTAAGTCGAGATTATACTCGATACCTCGAGAATAAAAGAAATGAATATAACAAAGAAAAGAAAGAAAGAAAAGAAATATATATATATATATATATATATATATATATATATATATATATATAAGTGTTGTATATTCTTTTTTATAAATATTATTTAAGTATAATGAGTATACTTAGATAATTAAAGAAAAGAATACGTTTCTTAAAGAAGAAGAAACGTATGGTTTATAAATTACTATTAAAACTAAAGGTTTTAAAGTAAAAGAGATTTACGAACTAAAGGTTTGTCGAGGTAAAGATTATAAAAGAAGACTAAAGGTCTTAAGCCGGATCGTGTATCCGACTAACAAAAGTTATACTCGTACTATAGGTGCGAGATAGCAAGAGAAAGACTCACGGACGATGTTGGAAGCCGATCCCATTTGAAAGGTGAATACGCCCCCAAACTTTTTCAAACTTGTTTTCAAACAAACAAACGTGTTATCTGTAAACCTTTACATGAGACTAAGTGTCTCTAAAAACATTGTAAATAAGAGTATGAGCCTAGCCCTCAGGATGTGGTATACGTTTGTTTGGATCCTTACATATGTGGAACGCGGTGGGCACATCGCACCACGCTTGGTCCCGACCTCCAGCCACGATGGGCCGAACCAAAGTATGTTCGAGTGAGAATGACCTGTGTATATTTATGGTACCTAAGTACGTCGAAACGCTGCGGTGTTTTTGTTAGTGCACGGTTTTGCGTCTTGAGTCTTTGTAATTATCAGTAATGTATTTGTCGTTTTTGTTTAATGTAGTAAACAAGTATTTAGTTAGTTCGCTATGTATATATCTAGTTCGCTAAGGATGTTTAGCGAACTAGATCTTAAGTTAAGTCTCTTCTGATTCGTTAAGGATGTTTAACGAATCAGGGGGTGATTCGTTAAGTTATTTTGTTTGTAATGTATGTAACGAAGTGGACTCTAGTTCGTTAGGGGATGTTAACGAACTAGGTCCGTCTTCTATTTAAAGGTGAACACTGTTCCCATAATTTAAGCTTTGAGAGTTAATTCACGATACGTTGTCCAAATCGCTCTCGATCTTCATCTTAATCATATTCATATACACAACACATAATCAAACGTAATTATGAGCTAGATCTAAGTTAAGGATTAATCAAATACACACAGATTAGAGATCTGTTATAGTTATAGGATTGATTCACCGGGTTCCAACAAGTGGTATCAGAGCTGTTGGGGCTCAATTACACTTGATTTAATTGTTTATTAGTATTGGTTATTGATAGTGTTCTGTTTAACTAATTTTTGAATTAATTTGAGGTTAATTGAGTGAGTTATAATGGAATTGGATTGGATTTGAGTTGGTTAAGGTATTGGTGAGGTATTTTGAATTGGAATTGAAGTTAGGACTGTATTTGGATTGATAGTAGTGTGATTTCGGTGTTAGCCAAAACAGGGTTTTGGTTTGTGGTGCAATTGGACTGGTAATCGGGGTTAATCGATTACGAGCATTGGAGTTTTGGATTCGCATTTGGTTTGTGAGTAGTTTGGTATGTTATTTGGGAAATTTGGTCAAAATTGAGGTAGTATTACGAATTTAAGTTTCTGGGTTTAAAGTTCTTCATTTCCAGAAAAATCTGGGAACTATCTTTGAAGATTTGAAGATGAGTTTGATTCGTTATCATGTTTATGTTGATTCGTTATCTTGATCATATTGATTCGTTAACTAATTTGGTCAATTCGTTATCAAATTCTAGTGGTTCGTCAATCAGTTCGCTACCTCATCTGGTTCAACAGATTCGTGTGACACGTGTCTACCTGGGAGGTGTGTCATAACAACCTTTGCCACGTGGCATTCAGTGTCAGAGTTTGTTACAAAAACAACCTGATTCGCTTTTAGTTGATTCGTTATCAACTGTAGCTGGTTCGTTATCTATTTCGCTAAGTCTACCTTAGTGATTCGTTACTGGAAAATTTCTAATTCGTCAAGATTACACTTAGCAATTCGCTAGCCGATTCGTTAGTCAATTCGTTAATTTAACTTACTGTTAAATCTGATTCGTTTGGATTGATTCGCTAAGACCAATTGTGATTCGCTATATGATCAATCTTAGATTCGTTAAGATTTGATTCGTTAAGTTACTGTTCACAGTTCGCTACAACTGTTCATAGTTCGCTAAATTCTTTACATTTAACCCTTAAATTTTTGATATTTGTCAAAACTGGCTGGTAATGCAACAAACGATGCAACTTGATACCGAGATAGGATCACATTCGAGATATCCAAGATTGATGAAGTTCAGTGACTTTGCCAAATGGGAACCTAGGTTTAGTGCTCATCTAGGATCAGTTCATCATGACTGCTTATATTGTTTGGATGAAGTTTATACCGTTCCTATGATTGGGAATGAGACTATCGGATTCAGACCTAAAGCTATATCTCAATACTCACAAGAAGAGAAGAAAGCATTAGAGATAGAAACAAAAGCCTACTCTACTCTAACCATGGCTTTACCTGAGAATATCTTTCACCAAGTGGGTAGTATAAAAATCTGTGCCTCTTTGTTTCAACATATCCGAATGAGAAGTATGGGAAACATGGCTGAAAGCAAAAAGGTGATGCTTAAGTTTCAATTCAGAAACTTTAATTTACTAAAAGGTTAGACGGTTGAAGAGATGACAACGAGATTCAATCACTTGATTGTAGAAATGGATAAAATGAAGTTGGAAATTTCTGAGATTGACAAGATTGATACTATTAAGAGTGCACTACCAAGTTCGTACTTCACTTTTCTAATGGTATTAAAAGAAAACAGTTATTTCAATGAAGACTTGATTGCAAGTGAGTTTTTACAAAAGATTGAAGCTCGTGAGTATGATCTCAAGTGTCAAAAATCATCAAAGGAAAGTCAAGATCCTGCTTTTTATGGTGGTAGCATGCCTCTAAGTTCAACAATTTCACCGATCACTGCTTTTCTGACACATAACGCAAGAGAAAATGAAACAACCATCTATAGTGATCCTAGAACATGTTTTTATACTGCTGGTAACTCTGGATCACCAAATGTTTCTGCTGGTTCAGGAAGTTCATCCACTGCTAGTCAGTTTGCTTCACCTCCTAGTGTTAATATGAAAGAAGCTGAACAAAACTTTGCCTTTCTATTAGCTTTCATGACGTCTTATGAAAATCTGGTTAGTAGCAAAATTGCTACTAGTGATCTGACTGATGAAGACTATGATCAGATTGATCCAGATGACTTAGAAATCATGGATTTAAAGTGGAACATGGCAATGATTGTTCGTAAGGTGAAAAGATTTATGCAAAGAACCGGAAAAGATCTTCCTGCCCTGAACAAGAAGTTGAGATTTGACAAGTTAAAGGTGAAATGTTATAATTTTCAAGAATTCGGTCATTTTGCAAAAGAATGTGACAAACCGAAAAAGGAGTATACTGGACCTCGTGGTCAAAATTCAAACTCTTCAACACCACGAGGTAATGATACTGAGAAGAAACCATCAAGTTCTGGGTCACAAGCAATGTTATCTGATGGAAATGATTGGTCACAACGACTATTGTGTAATGATAATCAAGCTAATTTGGCTTTGCGCGGGATGACTCAAGATTTTCATGATGCTAGTGAGGTGTCTTCTGATAATGACTCTGGATCGGATTCTGATGACTCCTGTGACAAGCCTACAACAGTTTTTGCGTGCATGACTAAGATTAATGAGGTTAGTCATTCTATTTCTGCTACATCATCGGTTAAAGTAAATTGTGCTGAATGTGAATCTAACAAACCTAAGTTAGAATCTTTAAAGAGTCACAATGACAGTTTAGTGAGAGAAATTGCTTCACTAAAAGATACTTATCGACAATCTCTCGAATCTCAAATGAGATCTCGTGAAAAGATTAAAGCATTGTCGATAAGTAATCATGATCTCAAAGCTGAGTTATCTGTGAAAATGACTATTAATGACCAAAAGTTTTAAGAAATCTTGAAACATCGTTCAAAGATAACCGAGCTTGAGAATGAGGTTCTTGAGTTAAAGAACAAATTGGGAAAGTTTTGAAATTCCTATTTTCTGTTGAATGAAATTATAGAAGTTTCTGGAAAACAAAAGGATTCAAAGAAAGGTATAGGTTTTGTTGAAATTCCTCCACCATTTAACAATGATTATAAAATTAATCCTTTTGCTCTGACTGATGAAGATGTTATCCTTAAAGAACCTGTGATTTCAGAAAAATCTAAACCTAGTAAGTCTAAAACTGTTAAAACCCAATTTGCTCCTCAGAAACCTCATGTTCAAAGCAACAAAGTTTTTGTTGAAAATGTTGACAAAGTTATCATTGAGGATGTGTCTGAACCTGAAATTATACACAAGAACAAGAACATTCCAAGTTCTAATCACATACTGTGTGAACCTCATGAATTTGAGGAGGCTGTGTATGGTTCGCACACAACTAAGATGAAACAAGATGCTCATGTCAAACCAGTGAAGGCTAAGAAACCAGAAAAACCCAAAATTTCTGATGAGGATTTGTTACGTTTCATAAATCCTAATGCATCTAAGCCATCATCTGCACGTGAGTTTAAGTTAAAGGGGATGGACACGATGTTCACTGAGAAAGATATTCTAATAAGTATCATTAAACCTGAACTGATTGAGAGTGTGTTTCACAATGAAACTTCCAAGGTTCGTGAACTTGAACGTCAATATGCTCAAGAGAAAACATCAGTTTCATCTGATTCATTGACTAAAGCAAAACAAGTTTTAAAACAAGCTAAGAAAATTCAATTTGTGAAGTCAACTGGAACATATACGTTGAAAAGTTTTTCAAATTGTTCTAATTTAGATTTTTACTTGAAAAAGAAATCTGAATTATCTGATGATTTTGCTAAGAGCATGACCAAAAATGTGAGTCATCATTCATCACTGTGTCACAAGTTCCAACTAATTCTCAACATCGTCATGTTGACATGCGAAAATGTTTCCTTTGTGGTCAACAAGGTCATGTAGTACGAAACTGTGACCAACAGAATTATCAGAATCTTCATCCGTTTATCAAGGACCACTCCGAACCGGTTCCTTTGGTAAAGGAGATTCTGAAATGACCTGTGTCATATGCTGATGATACTCATATTATGTTTTCAAATGTACATCCTCGAAAAGTTATTCATGTGAATGAAACTCATGGTTCCGTTAAACCTATGTTTATTCCAACTGAACCGTTTTGAAAAAAACGTTAATTCAAATGTAGTTCAAGCTGCGTATCTAAGAAGAAAGTCAAAGAAACCTGTAACTTATTCTCAAGTTGCTGAACAACAATTGAATGTCACTAAGGTTAATTTTTCTCAAGAAAACAAAAAGGTGCCCAAGACTGAGGCCTGAGCTGCCTTTTTAAACTAATCATTTTCATTTATGTGTAGGGTACATCCTAGACCATTTCTGGTGAAAACTGGATCATGGATAGTGGATGTTCTCGTCATATTACTGGGAATCTCAACCTCTTAACAAACGTGAGAAATATTCAAGGGGGTTATGTGGCGTTTGCTGGGAATTCTGGGGGTATGATTACACAAGAATATGATGTTTCAAATGGGAAAATTACTTTTGAGAAGGTTAACTATTGTGATAAAGTGGACCATAATTTATTGAGTGTATCGCAATTTGTGATAAGCAATACACTACAGTATTTACAGATAAAGAGTGTCTGATTTTGAAACCGGGTTATGTGATTCCCGAGGACATGGTCGTCATGCGATCACATCGATTAAATGATATTTATGTCTTGAATATGAACTCTAATGTATCTACATTGATCAAAACGTGTTTTGTCTCAAAAGCAACCGAGAAAGACTCAGTTCTTTGGAATCGAAGAATGAGACATATTCATGTTCGGAAAATGAACTACCTGATGGCAAATGATTTGGTAGAGGGTGTGTCTTTAAAGAATTTTAAGTTATCCGATCACTGTGTTGCTTGTAAGAAGGGCAAACAGAAGAAAAAATCGCATACATCTAAGTTATTAAATTCCATTGATACTCCGATTTAACGACTTATATGGATTTATTTGGTCCAGTGAATCATGCGAGTATTTCTGGAGACTGGTATTGCCTATTAGTTACAGATGATTATTCACGATATTCATGGGTCTTGTTTATGAGTTCAAAAGATCAAACACCGGGTCTTGTTCAAAATCTAATCACTAAGATCGAATCACTATACAAAATGAAAGTGAGGAGAATTCGAAGTGACAATGGTACTGAATTTAAAAATACTGTATTGGATTTCTTTTGTGTCCAAAAAGGAATTCATCGAGAATACAGTGCCCCATATGTACCACAACAGAACGGTGTCGCTGAAAGAAAGAAAAGAACGTTAATTGAAGCCGCTAGAACGATGCTTGCTGATTCAAAGCTTCCTGTCCAGTTTTGGAATGAGGCGGTGAATACTGTTTGTTATACACTCAATCGAGTTCTAACTGTTAAACGGCTCAAGAAGACCAGTTATGAATTATTGAATAATCGTAAACCTAACTTAAAGTACTTGGAACCATTTGGGTGTCCTTGTACTATGTTGAAAAAGGATGTGGGAAAATTTAATGAAAAAGCCATTGAGGGTTATTTCTTGGGGTATGCGTCACCTAAGAAAAGAGTGTTTAACTTTACGTCCAGTTGTGTTGAAGAATGGTACTATGTGGACTGTCAAAAGTACACTACTCCTTCTCAAGGAAAAGGTCCCGACTGGATGATTGACTATGATGGCTTATTTAATTCGTTTACTCCAACAACTGATCATCCAGATGAAGATTTAGTTCGTGTTTATTTTGAAGAATATTTGGAAATTCCAAGATTTGCAAGTTCAAATGATGTTGAAGCTCCAATTATTGCTCCAACTGAAGAACCTAATAATGAGTCTCCTGTTCATTATGATAATGCTTCTACTTCATCTGATGATAATGCAGTTGTGGATCAAGTTATTGAACTTGATAGTGATGTTTCATCTCCTGAATTGGGTGAACATTACACTAATTTATTTGAAAATGTTCCTGTTCCTGAGAATCCTACTCTCAGGATTCATAATTATCATCAACAAGAAAACATTATTGGAGAACTTGATGTGGGAGTTCAAACACGACATTAAGTTGCTTCTTCAAGTGAAAATAATGTCTTATGTGCTTATGCTGACTTACACTCGTCTGGGATTGTAAATCTTGCAAAATTCACTTGTTTTCTATCTCAAGTAGAGCCAAAGACTCCTCGGTGGCACTTCAAGATCCTTCTTGGGTAGAAGCCATGCAAGAAGAATTACATCAATTTGCACGTTTAGGTGTTTGGGATCTTATCGATAAACCTGCTAGAGTCAAGAAGGCAATTCTGACTAAGTGGGTATATAAGTGTAAGAAAGACGACCGTGGGGTAATTGTGAGAAACAAAGCACGATTAGTTGTGCAAGGTTTTCATCAGCAAGAGGGTGTTGACTACACTGAAGTATATGCTCCAGTTGCAAGATTAGAGTCGATTCGAATCTTTCTGGCATATGCTGCATACAAGAATATTAAAGTTTATCAAATGGATGTCAAAAGTGCTTTTCTCAATGGTGAACTTCATGAGGAAGTGTTTGTTTTACAGCCTCAAGGTTTTGAAGATCCTGATTATCCTGACCGTGTTTACCGATTAAACAATGCATTATATGGTCTACATCAAGCCCCGAGAGCTTGGTATGGCACGCTTGCCGGCCATCTGACGGATAATGGTTTCAAACGTTGAACTATCGACTGCATTTTGTTTTATAAAAATATTGGTGATAATCTTCTACTCATTCAGATTTATGTTGATGACATAATCTTTGGGTCTACAAACCCCACGTTGTGTAAGGAGTTCGAGAAGTCTATGCAAACCAAGTTCGAGATGAGTTCGATGGGAGAGATGAATTTCTTTTTAGGGTTGCAGGTTCATCAGTCTGCGAAGGAATCTTCATTCATTAGACAAAATATGTGAACGACGTCTTGAGCCGATTCAAGATTACTGCCAGAAAAATCCATTCTACTTCTCTTCCCGTGGGTCACAATTTATCACCGGATGAATTGGAGGATACCGTTGATCCGACCCTCTATCGTGCTATGATTGGTTCTTTAATGTATCTAACTGCTTCTCGACCCGACATAATGTTTGTTGTTTATTTATGTGCTAGGTACCAAGCTAGTCGCCGAGTGACTCACCTGGCCGCGGTCAAGCATATTTTGCAATATCTAAGGGAAAATCCTGACATCGGGTTATGGTACCCCAAAGACGATACTTTTGATCTTACCGCTTATTCCTACTCAGACTATGGAGGATGCAAGATTAATTTCAAGTCTACCACAGCGGTATGTCAATTCTTAGGAAGCCGGCTTGTTTCCTGGCAACGTAAGAAGCAGACAACGGTCTCCACTTCAACCGCCGAAGCTGAGTATGTTGCAGCCTCGAGTCGCTGTTCCCAGGTTTTGTGGATACAACAACATCTTCGCGACTACGGTTTGAAGTTTCTTACTACTCCCATCTTGATTGATAATTCTGCTGCTATTAGTATCACCAAGAATCCCGTACAACATTCTAAAACGAAACATATAGAAATTCGATATCATTTTATACGGGATTTTTATGAAAAGAAATTAATTAACCTTGAGAAAGTACATACTGATTTTCAAAAAGCCGATCTATTTACCAAAGCCTTTGATAAAACACGTTTTCATTTTTTGCTTGGTTTAAATGGATTGAAGACCCTTGCTGAAATCCTAACATTAGGATAATTATCTTTTATTTTAGTCTGTTTTAGTTTCAATTTATTTTGTTTTTCGGTTTTAGGGGGTGAATCTTAATAAATACAAAAATATTGTGCTTTTAGTTTGTATAGGTAAAACCCAAAGACATTAGAAAACTTTGAAAAATCAAAAATATTGTGTTCTTTCTTGTTTTATTTTAACATTTGAAAAACCAAAAACATTTTAAAATTAGAAAATACCAAATTTCTATTTGTACAGAAAATTCTGAAAAAGTCAAAAAGAATGTGAATTTTCTCATTTTGTAAAGAAAAATCCGAAAAGACAAAAAGATTGTGTTTTTAGTTTGTAAAGAGAAAAACCAAAAAGAATTTTGCTTATGTTGGCTGAAAATTATGTCATTTGCTTCTATTTTGAATGACATATACTTGTATATGTTTGGTCCTGATAATTTATCGTAAATATTCGGGTTAGCCATCTATCTGACAAATGGAAAGTACTTAGGGCGTTCGTTAAGCTTTCTACTTTATTTTTAGCTGAAAATTTAGTCAGTTATTTAAGTTTGTGAAGCGTGCTTGCATGTTTTGGTCACGTTTTCTACGTGTAGATGAATAGGATAGCTATTAATTTATGAACTTAAATTGACTGGGGCAATTAAAATTCATTTTGTTTTATGATCCTCAAAATTTTGAGTTTTTTGAAGCAAAAAGAGAAAATGATAGTACATTGATTATTTGACTCCAAATCCAGAAAGAAATAAGCTTAAAATGTTGTGTGCTTAATCATTGGTGCATTGATAGGTCTTAAACAAGATTTTTGAGTAAAGTAAACGATATAAACTTAAAGAAAAGCCAAATTGAAAGAGGTGTTAGTCTCTAGAAAAAGTCTCGGTGAAGATGGCATAAATGTAATAACCGGTCATACTCAAGCCTTATAGTTGTTGATCATCCAAAAATATAATAAAGCAAATAACAAGCGTTAGGATTCTGGACACTGTGAGTCTTTATGCGGCTTAATCATCTGGGTATTCATATGCATGAATATTTCACTCGCTTTTAAAGCAAACCCAAGTCATTAAACTTGATCACTGTTGTACTTCGTACAATCAAAACTACTGACTTGATCAAAATCCGCTGTTAGTCATACAATTGTTCCTCCCTTGCGTGCGTCTCAATACCAATAAGAAACGGACCCCAGGGGATACAGTGTATGTAAGCCAACAGATGGACTCGTGCATACTCACTCACGGTAAAGGAAACTTGATGCATTGCTCAAAATTTCTCAACAGGTATTAATTTTTTTTTGGTCAACACTATAATGGTTTAAGTCAAGTTGGGGTGATTTGGCAAAAAATCAAATTAAGCTTGAACCGAGATTAGGGCTGATAGTTTCTGATATTCTGTGCGCTAATTGAACCATAAATCATATCACATAAATGCTTGAAGGTTTGTTATAAGATTTAAGTGGACAACAATATCAATGACCGACTTAACGCCAGTCATAATATCGTTGAAATATAAAACTGTGATGGAAGGACATTTTAGTCAATATGATTCTCTGCTCAAACTCAACAAAAACACAAAAATATGTACTGCTTTTGAAAAATCATAGAACAACACAAAAAGATTGTCTATTTTTTTAATGTTCGGATATTTTTGTAAATACATTCTTTAATTTTTTCCAAAATACCAAAAATATTTATCTTTTTACTTTACATATTATTTAATGTTTTTAAGTTATGTTTCGAAAACGTGAAACATTTTTAATGGATTTGATTATCGGGATAAAGGTCCTCGGTAATTCTTTTAATTTAAATTAATTGATTTTTTAATTGGATAATATTTAATAAATTTTATTTATTTTATTTAATTATTTAAGTTAAAATTAAATAAAATCTAATTCGTTAAGTATGGATAACGAATTAGGTGGTTTTCTAGCTAACTACTTTCTAGTTCGCTCACCTAATTCGATTTCGCACTCTGTAACGAACCACTCCTAATTCGTTATACATATTCAATGAATCAGACAACGAATCAAAACTGATTCGCTACACTTTGTGGATAAGTTGAGGAATGAATTAGCTAATTCGTTTAGTTCAAATTTATAGCGAATCGTCCTTTCACTATTCACATCTTTCTTACACCTAAAGCAACCCTTTTCAAATTTTTCCTCTGATTTTCGACCTTCGAATTTCGATTTTTCAAGTATATCATTGTGTTGCTCAGGTATAGACGATCACATCTTTGTGATTTTCGTCAAAAATGATGTTGTGTTGATAGACTAATTATGTATTCTTTTGTTCTAAGGGTTTTCCGAGTTTACGACTATGATTTATGTATGCTATACTTTGTTGATATAGTTTATTTATGCTTCATTGTGATTGGAATGTGATTCCGAAACCCTTGGTAGACTTTAATCGATGTTTGATTATTATTTGCTGGGTCGATTGTAGGTTGATGTTTTCAGGGTTTTAGACTCTGTTAGCTCTCCGAGTACACTTAAGTTATCTAATGATTTTGAGCCTAAATCTCAATATCATTTCCTTCGTAATGTGTTTCCGAGATCACTGCGAATGATGATTCGGTTATCTATCGATGATTATGGACTTATAGACACTGGATTCATACTGTTGACTTTCTAAGTTCATAATCCAATTTTGACTTTGACTATGGGAGTCAAACATCGAGTCTTTATCAACCATTTGTTAACCTGAGCGAATTGGAACTGCTTCGTGTCCAATTCGTTAAGGATACTACGAATTAGCTCAGCGAATCAGTTTATCAACGAATCAAATGTGGATTCGTTAAAATTGGAACGAATTGGACTTTAGTTCGTTAATATTTATTGTTACTTCGCTTGATCTGATTCGTTAATATATTTACCTGATAGCGAATCAATTGATTCGTTACATGTGTGTAATGAATCAGATTGATAGGAACACGAATGACATTTCATTTTTATTTATTTAATTAACTTTTGTAATTAATGATTTATTAATCGACTAAACGCGTAAATATATTAATTACACACGACATATAAAATTAATTACACCATCTAAAAATAAATAGATATATATATATATATATATATATATATATATATATATTGATTGTATTATTTCTTCATACTACTTATACTTGTTCTAAACTCTATTCAGTAAAAATGGCTGATCAATTGAATCAAGATCCACCGGTTGCTGATCAAGGATAACAAGAACAACCACCACAAGAACAACCACCTCAAGTACTGTAGGAAGAAGTTATTCTATTACCATATGACACAAAACACAATATCTGTGCTTACGTTGATCAAGATGTTGCTGATGTTGCTGAGTTTGGAGATATGCTGACATTCTTAAGACGCTCAGTGATACATTATGCAATTACTGCTCGACCTAAAGTCTATCTGAGCATTATTAGACAGTTTTGGGATACTACTGAGTATGTTGAGGTGGAGAATCACATTCGAGCCACGATCTATCGAACTGTAATTACAATTGATGTGGAAGTAGTTTGCCGTGTGCTTCGTTTTGGTGACAATGATGACAACCCAAGTGAATTTGACAAGCAGCTGATTAAGGGTTTGTTTACTCGTCTACGTTACGGTGGTGGTATTGATGATTCTATGTTGAACAAGAATGGGTTATGTCCACCATACAAGTATCTTCTCCATGTCTTGATTCATTGTATGAGTGGTCGTAGTGGTGGTTTTGATCAATGCAAAAGCAGTATACAATCAGCTTTTGTTGCACTTATTCTCAACAAGCCATTTAACTACTCCGAGCTTGTTTAAGATCATAAAGAATAAGTTCAGCAAACACTTCAAAAGAAGAAATTGTTAATGTATCCTCGATTTCTACAACTGATCATTCAAGACTTAATCCCCAATTTGGTTATTGATAAAACTTTGGTGAATGATGTGCTTCCTATGGAACACATGACGGCCGACACTGTCCGTCGAATGAAGGCTTACCGTAAGGAGAAACCGAAGGACAAACGGATGATTGGTCATATCATTAATATGACCAATCAAAGAAAAGACGTGTGTCAGCTGGGGCTGGGGCTGGGGCTGGGGCAATTATTGGTGTGCAACCACCTCTTCAAACAACGCCTCAACGCTCGGTAGTGCCGCCTACTACTAGCACTCCGATGCTCACATTAACAACAACGATGGTGTCTCATGAAAGGCTTGGTTTAATTCCACAGATGACTTTATCTGAAATTCCAAGGCCTCCTGCTACATCGTCTACTGTCCCCCCCCCCCCCAACACCATCCATGAGGCCTCCTCTTCCTCCTCCTCCCAGTGATGTCTCTTACATGAGAATCACTCGGCCTCAAGGACCGATCCAACCTGTTCATCCATCCCTGTACAACTTGCCACCGAACTGTCAGACTGATATGCTGTTGAATCTTCTTCATCTTTATGAAAACCAAATGTCTGCTGACCATCAGAATCAGGAACGCCTTATGGAGAATCAAAGACGGATGATGAGTTATATTTCTTTTTATCAAAAAGAGACTAAAGCGCTACGTGCGATTGTTGAGTCTCAGGGGGTGAAAATGAAGGAACAAGAGGATTTAATCTTGCAGTTGACTTGCAAAGAGGATGCCTTAAAGAAACTCAAGAACGATGATGAAGATCCTGACGAGTCTAGTACAGGAGGTGAGCCTAAAAAAGCGCACGGCTCATCTTCGGGTGCTTGTACTAGTTAAGGTGGTGATTTAGATAAACAAATAATTGTTCATCAAGATTACACAGAGGCTAAGCCTTTGGATAGAATTGAAGCTGACACGGTAATTTTTATTGATGGTTCGGGAGTTGTTAAGAATATAGTAAACAGGGATGAGATCGAGGTTGGTGAGTTCGTTGATAGGTCTCTGACACGAGAGCAGATTTCCATACTGCTAGGGTTAAATGATGAACAATTAACCGTGTTAGAGACAGAGCCTGACGTAGAGGTGGTAAATGATGAAGGTAAAGAAGATGACCCGTCTATTCAAATGAATAAGGATTTTGTTTATGAAGACGAGGATGTTGAGATGGAAGACGTCACTCCTAAGGAGTATCCGGACTTGTTTCAACACACAAATGTTGATCAAGGTGCTCCAGTGTTTGATGAGTAGACGGTTAAAGCAGCTGAAGATGATTTGGAAAAGACGTCAAAGGGAAAGACGGTTGTGGACACTCGGTTCAACTCGATTGAAAATCCAACCGATGCCGATATTGCTAAGTGCTTCAGCTACAAAGCGGCGGGTAAAATTATCAAGGCATATCGGTATGTTGATCAAGAACGAAAAGACATAGCTGCAACTTGGGTCAAGGCAAACCAAGTGACCTCCTTCAAGACGATATCCAAGGTACATGGTGATATCGTCTCGTGGCTTTATGATTCTGAGCTTAAGGTATGTATAATTAAATGGGAGAAGGGGATCCAGTACTACGAAATGATAATGTACGTTCTGACATTACCGCGGTGGGATGTTCGTACCCTCGCGCGTCGTCCATTTATCAATCATGGTGGCTACCGGACAGCTGAGTGGATTCATCAACACTTACTGTTCGAGGTCAATCATGGCTTCAAGTTCTTCAAACCTCAGGTCCCGAGACGTAAACGTATGGACGAGATTGATCCAAGGACTGGCTAGAGGAAACTGGTTCTTAAGGTAAAGCTGCCGAAGACGTTGAAGCTGGTACCTATGAAGACGATGCCCCAACACATGCGTCTCTCGTTTGACCGCTGGTACTACGACAATCGTACTGGAGAGGCCGTCATTGTGCTTGGTAAAGGACTCAAGACTGAGCTTATCAAGATAATCGACCCTATGTGGTTGGTTAATTTATCTGAAACAGACAATGACGTGCTACACAAGAACCAGATTATGATTAAGCGCAATGAAGACTAAGACCTGGCTATGCAATTCCAGCGCGTTGTGCGTGTTTGTCATGAAAATGGAATTCATAGTTGCAGAGACTGGCAGTCCAAGCGTTTCAAGTGAAGACAAAAGACAAAGAGCTCAAGACGAGGGGGTGTCTGTTAGTGCACGGTTTTTTATCTTGAGTCTTTGTAATTATCAGTAATGTATTTGTCGTTTTTGTTTAATGTAATAAATAAGTATTTAGTTAGTTCGCTATGTATGTATCTAGTTCGCTAAGGATGTTTAGCGAACTAGATCTTAAGTTAAGTCTCCTCTGATTCGTTAAGGATGTTTAATGAATCAGGGGGTGATTCGTTAAGTTATTTTGTTTGTAATGTATGTAACGAAGTGGACTCTAGTTCGTTAGGGGATGTTAATGAACTAGGTCCGTCTTCTATTTAAAGGTGAATACTGTTCACATAATTTAAGCTTTGAGAGTTAATTAACGATACGCTGTCCAAATCGCTCTCGATCTTCATCTTAATCTTATTCATATACAACTACTAATATACTGATAATAGATATACATATACAACACATAATCAAACGTAATTATGAGCCAGATCTAAGTTAAGGATTAATCAAATACACACAGATCCGAGATCTGTTATAGTTATAGGATTGATTCACCGGGTTCCAACAGTTTTGTTGAGGTGACCTAGTGTAGAGACTCGAGTTTATAATGATTGTTTAACTTGATTATTCCTAAGCCAAGATGGGCCTAGGCTTACGTGGTCTCGAGGGGTGATTAAGTAAAGAAAATAATTTTAGCGTCAGCATATTCACCAGCATTCGTTGCTGACGTATTTTATAACATTTTGCAGGTAATCAAGATTAGAGCTTGAAGGACGAAGAAGCTCAAGAATCCGATGGCTCGGATAATTTTGTTTAAATATTAAAATATGATGGTTTTGTAAAAACATATAAACAAGTAAATACTAAACAAGACTTTCGCCTCGTCTCTTTTGGTTGTAAATATTTATAATATATATCCACATGTTTTTATAAGTCTTCCGCACTAACCCGCTACTCTGATTTATTTACAAATGTGGTACCAACTATTGATCACACTCCTAGGCCTAAAATGGGGGTGTGACAGGTTGGTATTAAAGCCATCGATCTTAGCGAATTGGGTATCATAAAACAATACACAAGCTTCGATCCAAGCGTAGGAAATATTTACTTGTTTATTCGAATAGGGATAAGATTGGTTGGTAACCCTTTCTTTCCCTCTCCACATTTTAAACCACCTATCAAGATGTCTTACGAGAAGTTAATGGAATTTTATGATAATGAAGCAAGAAGAGCGAGGAAGTATTATAAATTTCCAAGAGGTATCATGAGTATACCAAGCACCAACACATTCAAGCTATTATCCAACAAGCCTTCCTATGTACCAACCCTCCGAAATACCAACATATCAAACCACCGAGATCCCACCATATTACCCATCCGGAGGTCCAACACAATTACCATCGAATCCTCATCCTTCATACACATTCCTCTCCAACTTACCAATCAAGGAGGAACCAAAATCTTCTTCATCCGACTGGATGCAATTCCACTCCGATCAACAAAGGTGGCATACCGGTACTTCAACTATGGATTCTGCTGATTCTCGCGTCAACAAGGAAGGGCTATCTCACAAGCCCAAGATGAGAGTAACAATGCTATACGAGAAGATTCACATGCCGACAATGACCGAAGAGGAACCAGAAGAGGAACCGGAAGAGGAAACCGACCCGGAAGAGGAATATCCTGACAACCCAAATGAAATAACCACACCAGAGGAAGAACAACACTCAACTCCAAGTTATGGCTCTGTAGACCCATACATGAAATTTCTCCATAAACTCAAGGGTAAGGCGTCATCAAGCTTTCCACCATACCAAGGTGAGATTCCATCCATTGAAGAACAGGCCAATGAAATCCGAGAGCAAAATGAAGCTGCCGATGCATTCTTCAACTATCCCATCGATTTGGCAACATCTCCGTATCCAAACCCGAAGAACCACTACGATATTGTGATGATGGGTTACCGCGACCCACCTCCAAGTTACGGGTATCCTACCGACATACCTCAGTCTCAGGAGGAGCATTTGGATCGAGCCCTACAAGAGACAGATAAGTTAAGGAAGAAGACTGATGTTGAAGGAAAGAAAAAGAAGAAGATAGGAGACAAGCTTCTTCGCAAATGCAACAAGCTGACAAGGGTGGTGAAGAAATTCATGAAGGATTGATAGAGTGGTGATGATATGAAGTTTATATGTTAAGATAGTCTATGTGATATATGTAACATAAGATGTAATAAGGATAGGAGTTCTTTGTAAAAATAATATACATATCATTTTACGATATGTATATATATGTGTAAAATAAATAAACTTGTATATTAAGGAAAGAAATATGTTAAATTTCAGATAAAGAATAAAAGATAAAGAATGTCTAGACAAAGTGATAACAGAGAGGTTTCCCGAAGGGAAGCCGAGAAACGAGAAAAGAAAGGGAAAGGTCCCGAGAAAGAACAAGTGGAACCAATCCCCGATAAATATATGAATCAAGTACAACAAATGATTGAGAAAGTTGTTAGGGAAGAATCTGAATTTCGATCCCAATCTAGACAAACAAAACATTCCCAATCTGTTCACCCTTCCCAAAAATCCGTTAAATCACGTCCGAAACCATCTCATCTAGAAGAGAGTGTGCATGAGTCGAATGCCGATGGAGGCGTTAGACAAGAATTTAAGAAACTCAAGATAGGAGGATGTTCATTTAAAGACTTTAAGTACTATGGGCCAAAATAATTTCATGGTGACAAGGGAGCCATCACAACCGTGAGGTGGATCGAAGAGATAAAGACAATCGTTATTACAAGAAAGTGTTCGGACGAGGAGAAGATACAATACTCTGCCTTGATGTTCAAAAGTGAGGCACTAGAGTGGTGGAACACGTTAATGATGAGCAGAGGAAGGGAGGTGATGTACAACTTGACCTGGAACGAATTCAAGGAGTTTTTGATGTCAAAGTTCTGTCTGATGCATGAAACGGACCAAATTCAAACTAAGTTCTTGGCTCACAAGGTTGTTGGAACAAACCTTCATGAGTATAACGCGAAATTCCATGAATACTGCCGCTTGGTTCCCCAGCTGGTTACCCTTTGAATCCAGCAAAGTTACTCGTTACATTTGGGAATTGCCACGAGAGATTTGTGACATGGTGAGGTCACACTTGCCTCAAACGCTGACTCCGCGATGGAGTTGGATGGATACTTGATGGGCGGAATGATCCGCAATAAAGAAGAAGATAAGACGATCGTGACGACGCAAGACTCGAAGAAGAAAGGGAATACCCGTTTCAAGGGTAAGGGAGTTGACCAACGAAGGTCAGGCTTTAACCCCGGCATCCCACAATGCAACATTTGTAAGAAGTATCATAGGGGTAGATGCCATCTAACTCCACGACTTTGTGAATCATGTCACAAACCCGGCCACGCCACGACCGATTGTTGGAAAAAGAAGATGACCTGCTATAACTGCAAAGAGATGGGACATCTTTACTTCGAGTTTCCCAAGAACAAACCCGTGACTGGTGGTGCGTGTGGTAGCGGTCAAAAGAATGAGCCCAAGAAGGGAAATGCAAGAGTCTTCGTTCTAGACACGAAGAAAGCGGCCGACACACCGGAAACCATTACCGGTACGTTCCTTGTTAACAACGATTATGCTAGAGTCTTGTTTGATTCAGGAGCCAATTTAAGTTTTATAGATTATAACTTTTGTAGTCTATTAAACGAACCTTTAATCAAACTCAATAAAACTCTAAACGTCGAGACCGCTAATGGCGAAACTGTTAAAATCACCGAAGCCTTAGAAAACGGAAAAATTTTATTAGCCGGTTATGTTTTACCTATTCAATTGCTACCTATGACTCTTGCTGTTTTTGATGTTGTATTGGGTATGGATTGGTTATCCGACAACCATGCTCATATCCTTTGCAATAGAAAGACCGTTGAACTTCGAGCCCCTGATAAACGAAAAATTCAAATTGAAGGGGATAAGGATGATGGCCGAGTTACCCTAATATCCATGATAAGGGCTAACAAATGTTTAAATCAAGGATGCTTAGCATTCATGGCCTACGTCACCGAATAATCAAAACCCAAAGAAATCAAAAATGTTCCTGGTGTTTCTGAATATGCCGATGTCTTTCCCGATGAACTTCCTGGCATCCTCCCGATTGTGAAGTTGAATTTAGGATCGATCTTATTCCTGGTACTCGCTCCGATCGCTAAAACTCCGTATCGCCTAGCGCCAACCGAGATGAAGGAACTGAAGAAACAACTGGACGGACTTCTCGAGAAAGGCTTTATACGACTGAGTTCATCACCATGGGGAGCGCCGATATTATTTGTCAAGAAGAAGGATGGATCCATGCGCATGTGCATCGACTATCGAGCCCTCAACAAAGTCACAATCAAGAATCGTTATCCACTTCTCGAATCGACGACCTTTTCGATCAACTTCAAGGTGCTAGCTATTTTTCAAAAATCGATCTTCGTTCCGGCTATCACCAACTCAAAGTTGAATCCAAAGATATTCCGAAAACTGCCTTTCGAACAAGGTATGGCCATTATGAGTTCACTGTTATGCCATTTGGACTTACTAATGCGCCAGCTGCATTCATGGATATGATGAACTGAATTTGTAAGCCTTACTTAGATAAATTTGTTATCGTTTTCATCGACGACATACTTATTTACTCTAAGTCTAAAGACAATCATGAAAATCATATTTGAACATTACTTGAAATTTTAAGAACCGAGAAGTTGTACGCCAAGTTCTTGAAATGTGAGTTCTGGTTGCACGAAGTGCAATTTCTTGGTCATATCATAAACGTTAACGGTATTCAAGTGGACCCCGCTAAGATTAAAGCTATCTCTAAGTGGGAGATCCCAAAATCGCCAACCGAGATTTGAAGTTTCTTGGGATCGGCCGGTTACTACCGTAGGTTCATCGAAAACTTTTCCAGAATCGTTGTTCCCTTAACTACTTTGACACGTAAATATATCAAGTATGAACGGGGAACAAAACAACAAGAGGCGTTCGATATACTTAAACAAAAGCTTACCCAAGCACCGATACTGGCTTGCCAGAAGGTACCGACGATTTCGTTGTCTTTAGTGATGCATCTGTTTCCGGCTTGGGATGTGTACTAATGCAACGAAAGAAAGTAATCGCCTACGCCTCTCGTCAACTCAAGGTGCACGAAAAGAACTATACAACTCACGATCTAGAGTTGGGCGCCATAATATTTGCACTTTAGATATGGAGGCACTATCTCTATGGAGTAAGATTTATCGTGTACACTGATCATAAAAGATTGAAACACATCTTTAAGCAAAAAGAACTTAACATGCGCCAACGACGCTGGATGGAAACTCTTAACGACTACGACTGCGAAATCGTTTATCATGAAGGCAAAGCCAACGTTGTGGCCGATGCCTTAAGTCGTAAAGAGCACGAAAAGCCAAAAAGAGTCCGAGCGTTAAGGTTAGAACTTCAAATCGATCTTATTGATCAAATCAAATCTGCCCAAATTCAAGTGATTAATGAAAACAATATCTCCGATGAAAAACGTAACGGCACTATTGACTCGCTCGTTAAAGGTGACGATGGTATCCTTAGAATGGGAAACCGGATTTGGGTACCAATCATTGGGGACTTGCGTGAAAAGATTATGAATGAAGCTCATAAGTCCAAATACATGATGCATCCCGGTAGTGACAAAATGTATCAAAACCTTAAATCGAACCACTGGTGGAATGGGATGAAAAGAGACATCGCTTCGCATGTTGTGAAATGCTTAACTTGTTTGAAAGTCAAGGCTGAACACCAAAAGCCTTCGGGACTGCTTCAGCACCCCGAACTTCTCGTATGGAAGTGGGAGTTAATAACCATGGATTTCATAACCAAACTCCTGAAGACTACTCGACAACATAATGCTATTTGGGTGATCGTCGATAGGTTAACAAAATCCGCTCACTTCATTCCAATCAACGAATCATACTCAATGGATATATTAGCGCGTATTTATGTGAACAACATTGTTGCTTTGCATGGAGTACCTCTATCTATAATCATGGAGTACCGCTATCTATAATCTCTGATCGAGACAGTCGTTTCACGCTTTACTTTTGGAAAAGCTTCCAACAAGCTTTAGGCACCAAGCTAAACCTTAGCACCGCCTATGATCCACAAACCGACGGGCAAAGCGAAAGGACAATTCAAACGTTGGAAGATATGCTCCGCGCTTGTGTGATCGACTTAGGTGGAAGTTGGGACGACCACTTACCCCTAATGGAATTTTCATATAATAATAGTTATCACACGAGCATTCAAGTCGCACCATTTGAGGCGTTATATGGTCGAAAATGTAGAACGCCCGTGTGCTGGTTTGAAACTGGAGATAATCAATTGTCAGGACCCGAAATAGTCCAAGAAACCACCGAAAAAGTTCTTCAAATCCGAGAACGATTTAAGACGGCACGTGATCGCCAAAAGAGTTACACCGATGTCCGTCGTAGGCCGTTAGAATTCAATGTTGGTGACAAAGTTCTTTTGAAAGTCTCACCATGGAAAGGCGTAGTCCGTTTCGGCAAGAAAGGTAAGCTAAGTCCTCGATTTGTTGGACCCTTCGAGGTACTCGAACGAATTGGTACTGTTGCATATCAATTGCGACTACCCGAGGAAATGCAAGGGATATACGACGTATTCCATGTTTCGAATCTACGTAAGTGTTTAGCCGATGAATCTCTTTCGATGCCATTAAAAGACGTAGAAATTAATGAGAACTTAAAATTCGTAGAACGTCCAATACAAATCGAGGATTCAAAATTAAAGAAACTTAAAAGACGAACTTTGAAAATCGTGAAAGTGAAATGGGATTCTCGACGAGGACCCGAGTACACTTGGGAACTCGAGTCCGAAATGAGAAAGAAATACCCCATTTGTTCTCGTGAGCAATCTCGAGGACGAGATTTATTCCAAGGTGGGGAGGATGTAACATCACGTAAATTTCGGGCCAAAAATGTCAAGAATCAAAGTCAAGGGACCAAAACTATCAAATTCCAAACTAAAGGGGCTAAAATGAAAATTCTGAAATTCCTGACCCATCGCGCTACGCGATGGATCAGAAGAGAACCCCATCGCGTACCGCGATGGGGTATCTGACACGCAGTGACACGTGTGCCACGTCGCACACAATGGCAACGTCTGCCGCCACGTGGCGCGGCGCCTGCCACGTGTCGCCACGTGGCAGGTCTACTCTTTGAGTCAGCAAGCCTACATCGCGGTACGCGATGGGCTTGCCAAAGGACCCATCGCGTACCGCGATGGGGTCCAAAATTTGGCTATAAATAGAGGGCCACAGGTTCAATTGTTTCCACACCAAAAACACACACATTACTCTCTCACTACTCTCTCTCTAAACGTCAAAGTACGTGCCCTTGATCCTCCTCGTTAAACATGCCCCGATTCCTCATTTTCCGTGCCCATTATATCAATACACATACCATTTCCAACAACCATTCCAATTAAGAAGAAGGTGCTGCCCCGACGTCCCGACAATCATCTCGAAGTACGTGCCGTGAAGAGTTGGCGTCTCGATAAGCGTGTCAAGGGATTAATCAAGCGGTTGTTGATAAGGGAAATAGAGTCGAAGTGATGCCCAAGTGAGTAAGGTGTATTAAGCCGACAAAGGTAGGCATAATGCCCGAATAAAATGTTAATAAAATATTATAAAGACTTAATACCCTAAGTCGAGATTATACTCGATACCTAGAGAATAAAAGAAATGAATATAACAAAGAAAAGAAATATATATATATATATATATATACATATATCTGTATATATATATATATAAGTGTTGTATATTCTTTGTTATAAATATTATTTAAGTATAATAAGTATACTTAGATAATAAAAGAAAAGAATACGTTTCTTAAAGAAGAAGAAACGTAGGGTTTATAAATTCCTATTAAAACTAAAGGTTTTAAAGTAAAAGAGATTTACGAACTAAAGGTTTGTCGAGGTAAAGATTATAAAAGAAGACTAAAGGTCTTAAGCCGGATCGTGTATCCGACTAACAAAAGTTATACTCGTACTATAGGTGCGAGATAGCAAGAGAAAGACTCACGGACGGTGTTGGAAGCCGAACCCATTTGAAAGGTGAATACGCCCCCAAACTTTTACAAACTTGTTTTCAAACAAACAAACGTGTTATGTGTAAAACTTTACATGAGACTAAGTCTCTCTAAAAACATTGTAAATAAGAGTTTAAGCCTAGCCCTCAGGCTGTGGTATACGTTTGTCTGGATCCATTCATATGTGGAACGCGATGGGCACATCTCACCACGCTTGGTCACGACCTCCAGCCACGATGGTCCAAACCAAAGTATGTTCGAGTGATATTGACCTTGTGTATATTTATGGTGCCTAAGTACGTTGAAACGCTGCGGTGTTTTGCTGAGGTGACCTAGTGTAGAGACTCGAGTTTATAATGATTGTTTAACTTGATTATTCCTAAGCCAAGATGGGTCGAGGCTTACGTGGCCTCGAGGAGTGATTAAGTAAAGAAAATATTTTTAGCGTCAGCATATTTACCAGCATTCGTTGCTGACGTATTTTATAACATTTTGCAGGTAATCAAGATTAGAGCTTGAAGGACGAAGAAGCTCAAGAATCCGATGGCTCGGATAATTATGTTTAAATATTAAAATATGATGGTTTTGTAAAACATATAAACAAGTAAATACTAAACGAGACTTTCGTCTCGTCTCTTTTGGTTGTAAATATTTATAATATAAATCCACATGTTTTTATAAGTCTTCCGCACTAACCCGCTACTCTGATTTATTTACAAATGTGGTACCAACTATTGATCACACTCCTAGGCCTATAATGGGTGTGTGACATAAGGCATACCCTTATCACTTAGGATAAGTGTATTAAAAAAAATGTCGAGTATGCACACACCCCCGAAAACATAATAAGGAATGGGGCTAGAAACTCACCTGGATCCTGTTACGCTCAACGTTAATGGTTAATCCCTTCTTTAACTGTGCCCGGCTAACTGTTAAATTTATTCATATTAATTAACCATATAATTATTTAAGTTGGTATTTTAATTAACCAAAACACTTTCTAAGTTGGGCTCATTTGTTTAACTTATATAGATGGTCCAACTAGTTAACTCAGGCCACTGTTCATTTTGGCTTGTGGGCCTAGTTGGGCCAGGCCCACAACATAACACCAACTGGCCGAGAACTCTAAGGCAGAGAACTCAGCCGAGATCTCGTGACCGAAAACACTATTTTAACCGAAAACTCTTAAGGTGGCCGAGAACTCTTGGTGACCGAGAACTTAGGTCACCGAGAACTCTCGTTGACCGAGAACTCTCATTGACCGGGTTCTCGCGTTGACCGAGAACCCTTGTAGGCTGCTTTTAGCTCCTATTTTACTATCTTAAAAGCTCACATACCGGTTAACGGTCCAAAATTACATTTTTATTCGCTTATTTCCCATTCTCCTTAACCGTTTTACATCCAATATCAAGATTTAACCCTTTTCTAGCATAAAGCTTGAACCTTTATGGCTAAAACGTTCAAAACTAGATCTAGGGTTTATTTAAACGAGCCGTTCATAACCATGAGTTCGTTAAGTCCATTTTAATCTTCAAGTTTGCAACTTTATGGTATAGCTATACTCGATTTACTATCCTACTAAGCTTCATGCAAAACCGACTTCGTTTACCTATCCTTCTCACAAACCGAACACTACTCGTTTTACCCGAAACGAACCAACTAACCCGTTTATTATCAAGTTCATTACTTTATCAATAATCGTGACCCTATCTACCATCCTACCAATTTTCATGTAAATCCGTTCATGAAAAGTAAGCCTTTTTAACAAAAACGTACATTTGAGGTTTTTGTATGAAATCACTCGAGATGCTCAAAACCATATCAAACGAACTCCGATTTGAGTGATTCAAGGGGCCACGGAACTGTCTCATCCCAATCTACAAACCCATCAGCTCATCTTCGCCTGAAACCGCCGCTACAGTCGCCGGAATAGCTGAACAGTTTCCGGAATCTTCACTTTTGAGCTGCTATGGTTTTGCTGATAAAAATCAGACTTACCGACCTCTGATCGAAGATCTAATTGGTGGAAATCTCATTTATATACCATGAACATTCAGTTAAAATTTGAGACCGATCCGACGGCTAGATAACCGGGAATCTTTGTGTCTTTGTGGGTGGTTTTCTCAAAAACGGGAATTGGGTTAAGTGTGTGTTTTGATGGTGTAGGCTATGGTGTGGATATATATGAAAATGGAAAGGATTAGGGTTTTAAGGGGTATTTATACTCCCTTAAGCCGATGGACCTTAAGCCCATCTTTCCTTTTTGGTCCATAATTAATTACATCTAATTTGCCTACTTATCCTTCCATCTTTATTATTTTACTATTTTTCTATTAACTCAAGTAAACTTTTCCATCTTAAATAAATAATAATTAATTATTTATTCTTGAAAATTTCAGGATGTTACAAGTCTACCCTCCTTATAAGAGGTTTCGTCCTCGAACTGCTTAGTCCGAATACTGCCTGTATTCATATTCTTTCTTGAACCGACTTAGCTTCCTAACTTATTGGTTTATCCTTTGTCTCACAATCATCGAGTGATGTTAATTAGTTTTAGCTTTCTTAGGTAGCTTGTCCATGAAGTCATTTATGATATGCTTCCTTTTCCAGACTTTGCAAGTGCATATTACTTCCACAAGTATGGTCTCCTTTCTTGTCCTTCAAATTAGCACTCAATGACCATTCCGTCCAATTACAACCTTTAGCAAATATGCTGCTTTGCAATACGTTCAAAACATATTAATTTCAAAAAGGAAACCTTTCCAGTTTCTTCTTAAGGGTTACTTCTTAAAATCCATTTGTCTATTCCTTGAGAGAGAACACTTCTTGCAATTCTTGAGCGCATCCATTGCATAACTTGTCGGAGAACTCCTTAAGTCACCACTTATACCTTCTTTCATTCTCAGCTCTGCATCAACATGTAAGGTTCATGAGTTATAGTGTCCAAGGTAGCTTGATCATGAAGTCCATGATGATACATCTCCCTCTTTCTTGACTAATCAAGCCTCACGTTGTCCTATGAATCCATTGTTGTTTGCCGTTGCATATCAGGTTCCTGATCTATCGTAACCAATTACCTTAACTGACTTCCAGTCCGGTATGTCTTGACCTTGTTTTATAATACCATTCTATCCTTTACGTTCCAGAGGACTTCCCTTCCATGATCACATGATTATCAATTACTCATTAATCATTTGTGTCAAGACTCAATAAGTCTAAACCATATCTACGCTTTCCTTGCATGTCTTTCCACCTTTTGTCCTTGGTTTCTAGCATTTTCTTGCAGTGTGACTTTCGGCTCCACATTCGTAAACGTGTGGTTGTTCTTATCCGTGTGGAAAAGTATCATGTCTATCCACAATTGTCACATACCATGGACTCATCTTCATCTGACTTCTACTAAAGCGTTTCACTTCTATTAGTATATGTCTTCATTATAAGTGACATCTAGACTTATGACCTACATCTAGGATTTGGCCTCGAAGACATCCATGACGTGGAATCCTCAGGCGACCAAATCTGATCTTCACATCATAAGTATTATCTTTCAACTCTCGGTGTAACTGGAGAATTCATTAATTTTTCTTCTTGCTCTCATCCTTTATAACTTTTAACTGTACCTTGTTGATCTCGCTAATGCAATCCGGAGTACTAACTAATTTATACTACTTAAATGTCGTGATATCTTCTCCACATTTTGGCCGTCAGCAACCATATAAGCCTCACCAGGATAACACTTGATTCCATAATCATAATCCGTTATCAGCATCACTCATCTTCTTGCCTCGTATTCTGTTCCTTCTGCTTCTTATGACACGTGTTAATGGTACACCTTGAAAACTTAGCATACAATTATTCTTTCTTCAGCGTTGCCAAAACTTTCCTCAAGTGTTCAACATGGTCGGACTTATCCCTTGAATAATCGAAACTATCGTCTGTGAAGGCAATGACATATTTGTCTTAATATCGGATGACATGCCCTATTCATCATAACCATAAATGCTGCTTGAGCATTCGTCTATCCAAACGATATCGCGAGAAACTCGTAGTATTCATATCGCGTCTGAAATGTTTTCTTAGGGATGTCTACTTCTTTCACTTTTAACTGATGATAGCCTGCTCTAAGGTCTATTTGCGAGGACCAACTCGCACCTTGCATTTGATCAAACAAATTATCCATTTGTAGCAATATCTATTCTTCACAGTAAGCTTGTTCACTCGTAGAAATCTATACACATTCTCATACTTCCATCTTTTTCCTTCATGAACATCGTCGGTACACCAAGTAGGTAAATACTCGGCATAGAAAACCTTCGTCGAGGAGTTCTTGTAGTCGGGACATTAACCCTTTCATCTTGAACGGAACCAGACGATAAGGTGCTTTCGCGACGGGTTGTGCTCATGTTATTAACTATATCTGGAATCCTACCTTTCGTTCCAGTGCTAACCCCAGAAGGTCCTACGGGAACACTTCTGGTTAGTCACACACTACAGGAACATCTTTCATTTCTTTCGTGTCAGTCGTAGCTTTGACAACATACACAAGGTAGGCACTGCATCCTCTCCTTAGCAAACCTTCAGCTTCTATCATCGGAGTGACGTTAGGCCTTGAACTTTCCTTATTACCATAAACTGTTACTGTAACTCCATCCAATGACATAAACCTTATCAACTTACTCTTACATTCTATACGATCTTTAACTCAGACATCAAATCCATTCCCAAACGACATCGAACTCTCTTAAGGTCAATCATAAAGAGTAGAAAGGAACTCACGTCCCTCAAGTTCTACCTTACAATTCTTAACCATTCTCATACTTTGACGAAAGTATCGCTAGTGGTCTCTTCCATAAAGTATCAGGTACACAACTACATTCTTCTTAACGTCTTATTTCATATTTGCTAAACTATGTAGTCTCATACTTTCATTTCTTTTCAATTAGGATGCCTCCACTTTCACGCGTCCTTCTCGATCATCTCTACTTTCTCGTCATCCGCTTCGTTACTCACGATCCCAGCAAGTTCCTTTATGGAGTTAACTATTGCAGACATACTACCTGTCTTGACCAATCTAGTTGACTTATATCTATTTCTTTCATGCTACTTCTATCTGGACTTTACAGTTCGGGCTACCTTTGATGCTTCGGCGAACATTGTTTGCATTGTAGTGAGAAACATTTGAGAAACTCCCTTGGCGTATATGATTACAAGCTCCGGGCGTGAACCTTCTTCTTTACTTCCTAAAGTCGAAGTCCTATTGCTTTCGTATATTACTTTGTCACACATTCTTCAACAGGCGTCTAGTTGGCACGTGTCTTACCACCGTGTCCAGTACGACCTCTTCGCGCTCGTCCCTTTTGTAGCAGTCATCTATCTTATCTCTAGGAAACATAAACGTTATCACTCTAGGAATTATTTAGCACATGATTCGTAAGGTAAGTAGTTAATGACAGTGGCCAAGTGTAATTAACTATTTGCATTACTCCTCAGGTTCTACACACTTCCCTTTATGATTTCACTTGTGCTAGTTTCTACTTTTAAACAGTTAATAAATCAAACAATCAATTAATCATATCCCTACATACACATATCATTCCTTTAATAATTAAGCTAACATCTTTACACATTATTTAACCATATACCTTACCTTTACTAAGCTTGCTTGAGTGACACATGGCTATCTTGAACTGGCATCTTCTTTCTTTTCTTATTTAAATCCGCTTCTCTGTTCGAGTCTAAGCATGTAGGATGCTTAATTCTCTCGAACTTATGCTCTGATACCAACTTGTAAGGCTCCGTTACCGGTGCCTGACATTTGGACGTTGGATTTACTCATCAACATAGTTCTAATCATCAGAGTTAATAAAAACATTCGCGGAATGTAAAAACATTCATAAAACATTTCATAACAACCCATAACTTGTCTTAAAACAACATCTCGTCTTTCAAAATAAACAAAACATTAAACTTAAACGTAGTAAGTCTTCCGATGCCAGCCTCTTATTCAATGCCACGTGTTCCCCCTCAAGCGAGCTGCCTCATTCTACTCACCTGCGTGCATACTAAAAGTCAGCTATGATGAGTGAGTTCTAGTTAATCACATAACATACAATACATTCATACTTATATACTTTCGTTCATACTTTCATGTCTTACGTTATAAAGAGAATTACGCACTACATTCCTCGAGTATTATTAGGGCTCGGTACCCTCTTTCCTCGAATATTAGTAGGGTTCGATTCCCCATTCCTCGAGTATTATTAGGGCTCGATACCCTCTTCGTAACCATACAACCACACACCATACCTCAAGTATTATTAGGGCTCGGTACCCTCTTGGTAACCATACAATCATACATCATACCTCGAGTATTATTAGGGCTCGGTTCCCTCTTCGTTACCATACAACCATACCTTTCCTTTTTATATTAACTTTATAACATTCTTACATATAATCATACATATCATACATACATTATACATAGCATTACAACCTGACAGTACGTGCAATATCCGAAGATCGTTCACGTACCAACAAGCAATCATTCCTACATCTCACATCATCACATAAGGCATACACTTATCACTTAGGATAAGTGTATTAACAAACATGTCGAGTATGCACACACCCCCGAAAACATAATAAGGAATGGGGCTAGAAACTCACCTGGATCCTGTTACGCTCAACGTTAATGGTTAATCCCTTCTTTAACTGTGCCCGGCTAACTGTTAAATTTATTCATATTAATTAACCATATAATTATTTAAGTTGGTATTTTAATTAACCAACACACTTTCTAAGTTAAGCTCATTTGTTTAACTTATATAGATGGTCCAACTAGTTAACTCAGGCCACTGTTCATTTTGGCTTGTGTGCCTAGTTGGGCCAGGCCCACAACATAACACCAACTGGCCGAGAACTCTAAGGCAGAGAACTCAGCCGAGATCTCGTGACCGAAAACACTATTTTGACCGAAAACTCTTAAGGTGGCCGAGAACTCTTGGTGACCGAGAACTTTGGTCACCGAGAACTCTCGTTGATTGAGAACTCTCATTGACCGGGTTCTCGAGTTGACCGAGAACTCAAGGTGGATGTTCAGGTCACCGAGAACCCTTGTCTGCTGCTTTCAGCTCCTATTTTACTATCTTAAAATCCATTCTAAGCTCACATAACGGTTAACGATCCAAAATTACGTTTCTAATCGCTTATTTCCCATTCTCCTTAACCGTTTTACATCCGTTATCAACCCATTATCAAGATTTAACCCGTTTATATCATAAAGCTTGAACCTTTATGGCTAAAACGTTCAAAACTAGATCTAGGGTTTATTTAAACGAGCCGTTCATAACCATGAGTTTGTTAAGTCCAATTTAATCTTCAAGTTGGCAACTTTATGGTATAGCTATACTTGATTTACTATCCTACTAAGTTTCATGCAAAACCGACTTCGTTTACCTATCCTTTTCACAAACCGAACAATACTCGTTTTACCCGAAACGAACCAACTAACCCGTTTATTATCAAGTTCATTACTTTATTAATAATCATGACCCTATCTACCATCCTACCAATTTTCATATAAATCTGTTCATGAAAAGTAAGCCTTTTTAACAAAAACGTACCTTTGAGGTTTTTGTATGAAATCACTCGAGATGCTCAAAACCATATCAAACGAACTCCGATTTGAGTGATTCAAGCGGCCACGGAACTGTCTCATCCCGATCTACAAACCCATCAGCTCATCTTCGCCGGAAACCGCCGCTACAGTCGCCGAAACAGCTGAACAGTCTCCGGATTCTTCACTTTTGAGCTGCTATGGTTTTGCTGATAAAAATCGGACTTACTGACCTCTGATAGAAGATCTAATTGGTGGAAACTTCATTTATATACCATGAACATTCAGTTAAAATTTGAGACCGGTCCGATGGCTAGATAACCGGGAATCTTTGTATCTTTGTGGGTTGTTTTCTCAAAAACGGGAATTGGGTTAAGTGTATGTTTTGATGGTGTAGGCTATGGTGTGGATATATATGAAAATGGAAAGGATTAGGGTTTTAAGAGGTATTTATACTCCCTTAAGCCCATGGACCTTAGGTCCATCTTTCCTTTTTGGTCCATAATTAATTACATCTAATTAGCGTACTTATCCTTCCTGTTGGTGCATAAATATCAGTAGTTCATATGTCTAATGTCTGTAATCGAGTCTGTAATATTGTTTATGTATTTGTTTGTTTAAAGTGAAGTTGTTGACAAGTTCGCTTAGGCGAACTTGTTAACCAAGCGAAGTTGTTGACAAGTTCGCCTAGGCGAACTTGTTGAACAAGCGAAGTTAAGGACAACTTCGCCTGAGGCGAAGTTGTCGTGTATTTATATAGGTTACGGTTACTGTTTACGAGAGTAGTTCGAGTTACGTGTAATTCAGTGAGTCAAGTGACGTGAGGTCGAGAGTCTGTAAGTATCACGTGTTGAGTTATTAATATAACGTGTGTTTGTTCGTATCGTATTCGTGTGTTTGTGTGTTTGTGTTCTACGTCCGTAACGATCTACACAGGGATTCCGCACCTGTGTATATCGGGATATCTCGTGTGATCCGTCCAGGGAACCTACAATTGGTATCAAAGCTTTTGCTCGATTGTGTGGTTCGGGATATTCACGCGGGTGTAGAATTCGTCCCGTTTCGACTATTCACGGGACAAGTTTTTGGTGTTTTTGCTCATTCTAGCCTCCTACCAGTGTGTTCAAGCCTTTAAACCGTCAAAAACGTCGTTAAAATCCGATTTTCAGATCTGCAGAAAGTTTGAGTTCGTCAGGCGAAGTTGCTGTTCATCAGGCGAAGTTGCCGTCATGATACGTAGGGTTTCGGCGAAGATATAAGGAGAAGCGAAGTTATTTACAACTTCGCCTACCTCCTCAACTTCGCCTAACTCAGCGAAGTTCTTTTCAAGTTCGCTTACTTTCTAAGTTCGCTTACCCTAAGCGAAGTTATTCTCAACTTCGCCCAGTCACGCGAATTTAAGAAAGATCCAGCGAAGTTATTACTTAAGCGAAGTTATACTTAACTTCGCCTACAGTACTGTTCAGAGAAAATTTTTAACTTCGCCTACTCAGAATTTTTCGGGTTTCTTAGTCTTCAAGAAGGATGTCGTCGATCAACATTTCGGAGCTTGTAAAGATGGAAGTTGAAGCGGGGTCAGCTACAAAGGCCCCAAGGTTGCTGAAGGGAACCGATTTTGTCGCGTGGAAGGATCGGTTCATACAATACGTTAAGTACCAGGATGCGAAAATGTGGGTATGCATCCAAGATGGGTATATTCCACCAGTCATGGAGTATGAGGGTCGAGACCAAATCAAGAAATACAGTAAAATGGAAGAGGATGAGAAAAAGATGTATGAAGCCGAAAGCAAGGCTCATGCTGCAATCACAATGGCTCTTCCACAGGAGATCCTCCATACGTTCAGAAAGTATACATCAGCTAGAGAGCTTTGGGAAGCTCTTGAGAACAGATTTGAGGGGAATATAGGTATTCGGGCTTCAAAGATAAAGTTGCTCAAAACTCAATTTTCAGTCTTTAAGTACTTAAAGAACGAATCTCTTGATGATATTATCACTCGATATTATCATCTAATGACTGAATTGAGTAACTACTCCATTTCTTACCGAGAAGAAGAGATTGTGGAAAAGCTTCTCGATGCCCTCCCACCAAAATGGGAGATGTATATTGTACTGATGAGGGAAGACAAGGACTTCCCTACTTATGATCTTGAAACCACTGTCAACAAGCTCAGAACTTTTGAGCTTAATATGGTAAGAAAAGAAACATCTATGGATCAGGTTCAAGATCCAGGCATGTACGGTGCTAAAGTAAACTCCAATTCAAGTTCAAAGACTGATTCTGCCGCCTACTACTCGAAGAGCGAGTCGGGTGCCAAGTCTTCACAGGAGGGGCATGTGTCAGTAAACTCAAATGGGGATGTTTGCTTTGTTGCGGGTGGATCAAGTGGTACTCAACAGACAGCAAGCAAGAGTAATGGATCTTCAAGTTCCTCAAGCAATAATTACTCTAAGATGCCAATGAGCGTCAAATCTGCTGAAGAGCAGTTTGGCCTCTATGCTTCGTTTATTGCTTCATATGAAAACTATATTCAAGGAAAGGTTGTTGATCCAGCGATGCTGGATGAAGACTACGACCAGATCGATGCTGATGATCTGGAGGAAATGGATTTACAATGGCAGATGGCCATGATAGTGAGGAGAGTGAAGAAGTTTATGAGAAAGACGGGGAGAAAGTTTATTGGTGGCAGGCCAGGGTTCGATAAGTCTAAGGTGAGGTGCTATAACTGTCAACAAAACGGGCACTTTGCCAAAGAGTGCAGAAACGAGCGAGTTGAACGTGGTAATGGCCGGTCTGCACAGCACACTGGGAGTAGTAAAGAAGTCAATGCCATGATGTCCAGAGAAGCAGGTGAATACAACTGGAACCTGCATTCGAATGAAACTAGTGAGCAGGCAAATATGGCTAAGGTTGAGAATGAAGAATGTGAGAAGATTACCGGAGAAGAGAAAGCTACTGGTAAGGAAAAAGCTTTCATGGCAGATAGCAAGGATCAACTCTCCGAGGTAAGTTCTAAACCTATTTGTACTAAATGTGAGAATTTGTCTGAGCAACTTACTACCATAACTGATCAGTATGTTCGTTTAGATGCTGAATTTAAAACTCTTAAAGAAGATCATCACTTTATGAAAGCAAGAGAAAACAGTTACAAAGTTAAAATAAAAGCGTGTGAAAAAGATGTTAAAAGCTTAAAAACAAAACTTGCTGAAAAAATTGAAGTAATTGATCTAAGTTATGAGGTTTTAGAAGAAAAGACTAAACTGATTGCTGAACGAGAAAAGCAGATTGCTGACCACCAAGTGAAAGTGGTGGAACTGAACCGAAAACTTGAACAGTTCAGAAATTCCTCAGCTATTCTTGATCACCTTGTTAGTGATCAAGGTACCTCTACAAAGAGGGGAGGAATTGGTTATCACGAGGTTCCACCACCTTATAACCACAATTACACTTTTAACCCTAGTGTTCAGAAATCTGTTGATTTTGAAGTTCCTCAGACAGTTCCAATCAAGGTTACGAGTAAAGAACCAATTGTTAGTAGTGGCGAAACGAGTTCGCCTGTTTCAAGTGTGAAAATTTCTGTTACAAGTCCAATCTCATCAGATTCGGATAAGATGTCCGAATCGGGTAAGACAAAAGAGAAGGTAGTGTTACCCACTGGTGGAGAAAAAGATAAAACTTATAAAAAGAGTACTCCACTCAACCCGTACGTCCCACCTTATGTGAGACGAATGGCCGGTAACACAGCCTCGACATCCAAAACAACCTTTAAAAAGAAAATGGAGCATAGGTGTTGTTTTAGGTGTAATAAGTTAGGAAATCTTGTTGCAGATTGCCCTCTGACGCCGAAATTCAGAGGTGTGAGGCCTATTAAAACTGAGCATAAGCCTAATGGTAATTTTAATACTGTTAAAAATGAAAACCCTTCAAAGTTCCGAAATGTAACTAATTCAGGTTTTCACAGAAACAAACCTCAGTTTAACAATGCTAATAACCAAACCGCAAGATATAATACTTTCAATACACATAGGTTTGGAAGGCCTCACACTCAATTTCCAAGGAGATTTCCTAATAGGACTGACAGGAATTATCCAGATGCTAACTTTGGAAAGCAGAAGTACGGGATGTATAGATCCAAGACCAATTGGTCTTGGGTCCCTAGATTCTAATCTTTTGCTTTATTGTGCAGGAACAGTTGAACAGGGCTGCCCACAGTCTTTGGATTGTAGATAGCGGCTGTTCCCGGCACATGACGGGTAACAAATACTTGTTGCACGACTTAAAACCTGTTCAAGGAGCGAGAGTTAGCTTTGCCGGTGAAAGTGGAGGTATAATTACTGGAAGAGGAACGGTGTCCAATGGAAAAATGACTCTTGAGAATGTGAACTTTGTAGAAGAGTTGAAGCACAATCTGCTGAGTGTGTCGCAGATTTGTGATAAGGAGTACACTGTTCATTTCACGAAGAATGAGGCGATCGTGTTGAAGCCTGGTTTTCAGATACCAGACGAGTGGATAGTGATGAAAGCTCCACGTGATACAAATACTTATGTGATGGATATGAGGTCTACTGAAATGGCCACGGAAGAATCATGTTTAATGACGAAAGCAAGCGAATCGGAATCCGAACTGTGGCACAGGAGGATGGGGCACATTCATCTTCGGAAGATGAACCACATTGTCAGGAATGGACTTGTGATGGGAGTTCCCTTAAAAAGTTTTAACTTTGAAGAAAAATGTATAGCATGCAAGAAGGGAAAGCAACACAAGAAATCCCATCTCACCAAGGTCAACTCTATTGCCAGTACTCTAGAACTGCTTCACATTGATCTCTTCGGTCCCGTGAATGCAAAAAGTCTAGGAGGTACTTCTTACTGCTTGGTGATCACTGATGACTACTCGCGATATTCGTGGGTATATTTTCTGAAATCGAAAGATGAGACGGCTCAAATGGTGAAGAATTTGATTACCAAAGTTGAGAACGTCATGAGTAAAACAGTTAAGTTCATCAGGAGTGACAATGGAACGGAGTTCAAGAATTTTGAGATGGAGATCTTCTGTCTTCAGAAAGGAATCGAACACCAATACAGCGCTCCGTATACTCCGCAACAGAATGGAGTGGCTGAAAGGAACAACCGAACTTTAATTGAAGGAGCCAGAACTATGCTGGCAGATTCGAAGCTTCCTGTGATGTTCTGGGCTGAAGCAGTTGCTACAGCCTGCTATGTTCTGAATAGAGTGTTAACTGTTAAGAGACTTGGTAAAACGTGTTACGAGCTTATGCATGGAAGGAAGCCCAACTTGAGTGGTCTTGAACCATTCGGGTCCCCTTGTTCGATCTTGAAGACAAATTCTAAATTTGGTGAAGTAGCCGATGAAGGAATCTTAGTCGGTTATGTTGTTGGTACTCCCAACAGACGTGTCTTCAATACTTCGACCTGCAAGGTGGAGGTGGTGTGTAACACTGACATCACAAGTTACCAACCGCCAAAACCAAGCAATGGACCTGCTGAGCTTTTCGACTATGTTAAGCTTTTTAAGTCGTTTAACATACCGGATTTGGAAATTTCTGAAGAAGAAGAAAGAGCTGCGACGAAGATGATACTTGATGAGGAAGAAAATCTATTGCAAAGACAGCTGATTGATAAATGTCAACCTTCCTCATCAAACACTATCGGTACCCCTGCTGCCTCAGCTGAAGAAGAATTTATCAATCCTTTTCACTCTCAGCATGAAACAACCATTGATGAGATCTCTTCTAATTTGGAAGATAATTTGCATGTCGGTTCTGTTCCGACCACGAGAATTCATAAAGATCACCCTTTGGATAATGTGATTGGTGATGTGTCCTCAGGTGTACAAACGAGAAGTAGCTTGAATGAACACACCTGTGTTTATACAAGCATTAAGGAGACAGGAATAATCAATGAATGCCTGTACACCTGCTTTATAAGCCAGATTGAAACGAAGAATTATCAAATGGCTTTAAAGGACAGCTCGTGGGTCGAAGCCATGCAAGAAGAGTTGGCTCAATTCGAGAAGATGGAAGATTGGACTTTGGTTGAAAAACCAAAGAATGTGCATGCGATAGGCACAAAATGGGTGTTTAAGTGCAAGAGAGATGATAAGGGGATTATTATAAAAAACAAGGCGAGGCTAGTCGTTAAAGGTTTTAATCAACAAGAGGGGATTGATTATAACGAAGTGTTCGCTCCTGTCGCCAGGTTGGAAGCCATAAGATTGTTTTTAGCGTTTGCTGCTTATGAAAAGATGAAGGTGTTTCAGCTAGATGTGAAGAGTGCGTTTTTAAATGGGAAAGTTGATGAGGTTGTGTATGTAGAGCAACCTCCGGGTTTTCCTGACCCAGACTTTCCAGATCACGTGTACAGGTTGAGCAAGGCGTTGTATGGACTACATCAGGCACCTCGTGCCTGGTATTCAACTTTATCGGATTACTTGCTCGAGAATGGTTTTGAAAGAGGGAAAATTGATAGCACGTTGTTCTTCAAAAGAGATGGAAGCGACTTCCTGCTGATACAAGTCTACGTGGATGACATTATACTTGCTGCGTCAAAAGTCTCCATGTGTCAGGAGTTTGAAGCCGTCATGAAGAAAAGGTTTGAAATGAGTGCTATGGGTGAACTAACTTTCTTTCTAGGATTGCAGGTTGATCAGAAGAAGGACGGGATGTTCATTCATCAGACGAAGTATGTTCATGATGTGCTCAAGCGCTTCAAGATGGAGGACAGTTCTCCATATGATACTCCAATCTGCGTCAATCACAAATTGGGTGCTGAAGTAGACGGTGATGCAGATGTGGACCCAACTCAATATCGGGCAATAATAGGTTCTTTAATGTACTTAACTGCATCTAGGCCTGATATAATGTTTGCTGTTTGTCTTTGTGCACGTTTTCAGGCAAATCCAAAAGAATCTCATTTGAAAGGTGCAAAGAGGATACTGCGGTATCTCAAGGGCAAGCCGAAGCTGGGGTTGTGATACCCGAAAGGAGGAGACTTGGAGCTAGTCGCTTACACAGATTCTGATTATGGTGGGTGCAATCAGAGTCGGAAGTCAACAACAGGAGGATGTCAGTTTCTTGGTGGCAGATTGGTGTCGTGGCAATGCAAGAAGCAGACTTCAGTCGCAATTTCAACCTGTGAGGCAGAATACATGGCAGCATCCAACTGCTACTCTCAGGTTCTTTGGATTCAACAACAGTTGCGCGACTATGGTCTGAATTTCTTACTTACTCCTGTTTGCATTGATAACACAGCTGCTATCTCAGTAACTAACAATCCCGTGAAACATAGTAAAACTAAACATATTGACATACGTCATCATTTCATACGGGATTGTGCTGAGAAGAAACTGATAATGCTTGAAAAAGTGGATACGCTTGATAATTTCGCTGATTTATATACTAAAGCGTTTGACAAATCCAGATTTCAAAACCTTATTGAACTGAATGGGATGATCAATCCCGAGTAACCATGCTTTTCTTGTGATATTAAAAAAAAAAAAAAACGTCACTAATCGCTTAAAAATATGTCGGTTACATCAGTTTGAAGGACTTGTCTTCGGATATGTTTTGGTCCTCATTTTCTACTTGTAGATTTTGAGGATAGCCATTATCCAAATTACTGATAGTGACCGGGGCGGTTTATGATGGGTTTTTCATTCTTCTGCTTAAAATTAGTCGATCATACTTAGTTAGAAGGACACATACTAGTATGTGGTCGGTCCAGCTGATCCATTGGATCTTCGGGATAGCCGTTTACCTGAAGACTTTGTTTTGGTCGGGGCGATTAATGTTAAAATTTTGAAAGAAAGTGGGAAATGAAATTACTTTTCAAGTCTACTACTTCGTAAGAAGTTCATTTGCTACGTTTAACAGAAAATTGATCCAACCTTGGAAAATGATAGTTATACTGATTCTGTGTGCTTAACTAGTGAAGTTAATAGGCTTAAAAGGCTTTAGAACGGTCATTGTATGTCATGGTAACTTTTTATGGTGCGTAAAAGTAGACGTGATACAAACTAAATTTACTTGATTTTACGTGGAAACTCCTTAAGAGTTTTGCATGTCTTCATATATATCTTTCCGAATGATAGGCAGAAAAGCGATTACCCAGTCATACACGAGCCCATGTGTGTTCTGATTCCCGTGAAGATAGCGTCTCAAGATACTGCAGTGATCCAGATTCGGGACTTGCAGTTAATTTCTACTTTGAAGTCTATGTATTGTTTAAAAAAAAAAAAATTTGAGTTATTGAAACATTTTAGAGGTGACAAAATCAAGACTTTACAATCATTGAGTAAGAGAGAAGAACGGGAAGCAGATCAAGAATACTTACAACTTAATCAGACACTATGGGTCGAGGTCAATTCGGGGTGACTTGGGGAAAGCCAAATACGCTTTGAGAATAGATAGGAGGCATCAAAATCTCTGAGTTGTTGCCCACTTAAATTTTGAGACTTAATCGAAACTAACTCGTATCACAGAAACGATGAAAACCACTTTAAGTTATACCTGCTTACAACCTGTCTCTATATGTCATAATACAGCTAAACACGGATCTATGTGACAGTCACGTAATTAGTATGATTCCTGTTCGGATCTTTTCTAAAAACGTGGTAGTCCCTAACTAGACTGAAATTTGATCCCTTATACTGTAAACTTTTAAGTTTTTGTGCCTAGATAGTTTTATGATTTTTTAACTGGTTACTTAGAATTGATCATGTCATTTATTTCTTAAAAGGAAGTTTTAAAGAGTTAATTGAAAAATGTTCAAATTATAAGTTTGATTTTGTAAATATAGGCGATGTTGTTAAACAGGCGAAGTTGTGAATAACTTCGCCTAGGCGAAGTTATCCGTAACTTCGCCTGTATAACTCCGCCCCTATATAAAGGATTTTAAGGGTCAACAGTGTTCATTATCAGCGAACTTATCCAATCTTTTCCGGCGAACTTAACTTATTTTCCGGCGATCTTATCTGTCAATCACCTTTGTTATCTTTCTTCGATTTCAAACTGATTTAAAGGTTGTTTGGGTTCCTATATCTGATATTCGATGTTCATAGATGTTAATCTGAGGTCGTTTCGACCTGTTTCGTGTCCTCGGTCGATCGACCTTTAACAACCGATTTTCAAAAACTTGCTGTTACGTGTTAATAACCATACTGATCGTCAACATGTCCTTAAAAAGCTTGGTTTAAGGGTCCCTAATCGTCTACACTAGCCGAAACATCAGATTTTCGATGTTTGCATTAACCTTACTGTCGCCGATTCAGATTCAGGCGAAGTTAGGGTTTAGGTGAAGTTATCCGTAACTTCGCCTGAAGCTTAAGTTCGCCTGAGGCGAAGTTATCCGTAACTTCGCCTGAAGCTTAAGTTCGCCTGAGGCGAAGTTATCCGTAACTTCGCCTGAAACTTAAATTCGCCTGAGGCGATGTTGTGATGAGGCGAAGTTAACATTAACTTCGCCTAGATCATTTTTACTTAATGTTAATTCGACGAACTTAAATCTGAAGCGAAGTTGTTCCCAACTTCGCCTCATCTTTAACTTCGCCTATACAGAGTTTATCACAACTTCGCTCATGGTAACCAGCAAACTTGTGTTATTCATTAACATTTATCTAACTTGGTTAGTTTGTTGCAGATATGGTTGCGGTAGCTGGTGCTGGAGGTGCAGGAGGAGACGATGGTGATAACCAACGTCAATTTTTCCCGGGTCACAATATGTACATCACTTTAGACCCGGAGGCGAGCGGTGTGGACGATTACCGCTAGATCATAACTTTCCTCCTACGCTCGAGGATTTTTCATGCTATCACGAACACTCTGCCGATATCCTTACCAAATATCGAAGACTTTTGGCAGACGGTAGAATACGACTGTCGTGTTGAGCCCCCGGTCATGCGAGCGACTGTGAACAATCAAGAGGTTCAGTTCAATTCTGAACAGATCCGGGTGGCGTTACGGTTTGGAGAAGAGACGAGGGACGACCCAACTGAGTTTGTGGCTCCATTTCGTGATGGAGCGTTTCTCCGAATGGGCTATTCTGGTCCATTAGGCGATACACAGAGACGGAAGGGTTTTCTGCTTGATCAGTGGCGCTTCCTTATGCACGTCATGATAGTTTGCATGTCAGGAAGGAAGGCGGGCACAGACGGTATGGGTGCGACCATGCAGTCCGCAATGACTGCACTGACTTACAATAAACGCTACAGTTTTAGTCAGATGGTCTTTTACGAGATTGACAGACAGAGAAGGGCGATGTCTCGGGAGCGGTTCATTATGTACCCACGTTTTATACAGATGATATTGAACCATGTGGCTCCGAATCTACCTCAGCATAGACCGATCAGATACGTGGAATCTGTGAGCAAACGTATCTTTGCTCAATGCCGCACTTCGAGTGCGAGGAGCAACCCTGAACGTCGTCCAAGGCATACTCCACTGTTTGGGTTTTTAATCAACCCAGAGTATGTTCCTACTGGTGGGGACGAGTTCAGAGATCCTCAACCGCGACAGGCAAGAGCAACTCAAGCTGCACCTGTTGTGCCTGTTGTGTCGGCTGCAGAGGATATAGATCTTGATGCTGTTTTTGGAGGTCAAGGTTATTTTGATATGGATCAAGTTGAAGAGGTGTAGGTCTCGGCTGCACAAGGTACGGGTGTGAGTGTTACTAGAGCAGCAACGTCGATTGCTGACTCAGATTTGGATGAGATCATGAATGAGGGGAGACGGTTGATGGTGTCTCGAGAGAGAACGGTTGGGAAGAGAGAGAGCGGAGGATGATGATGAGTCAGAAGAGGAAGAAGATATACATAAGCTGATAAGAAGATCAAGACGGGAAAGGACAGGTGCTGGCATGGGAGCTGGAGAGACTTCAAGGATGGTACGTTTTGCTCCGGCCGCACTGTCTGGTATGTCTATCGTTCCTTCTTCTGTAAAGGTTACAAGTACAAGCGCTGCGGATGTTCCCGTGGTGGCTACATCATCTGCTGGCATTCCATCCACCACTACCATCCAGACGTCGACTCCGGAGATCGTGTCTCTACCACCTCCAACGCTTACTCAGTCGGTGGTAGCTAGACAATTTGTAGAGTCAACGGTCGTCACTACTGCAGGGTTATCAGGTATGGTACCACCTGCGGTTACGCCTGCTTCTCATGTCTCGCCTACGCCTATGTCAGACTCAGAGAGAATAGCTTCACTAGAGCGGATCGTGGCAGAGCAATCGAAGACTATTCAACGCCTAGTGGAAGCAAATCAACTACAGTCATCCCTCCTGGTTGAGCATGGGAAAATTATAGATGCCTTGAAGGAGTTCTTGGCATCTCAGGGGGAGATGAGCTGTAAGGGCGATGAGCTAAGGACGAAAAGAAGAAATGACAGAGACGATGATCCCAATGCATCGAAAGATGCAGGTGGTGAGCTGCCAAGAACTTCTCAAGCTCTTGGTACTTCCACAGCTGAGGGGGAGTCTGCCGACGCAGCTGGTGGTGATGATGTGGTGTTGGTTGATGATGACGTGATTGATGCGTTGAAGGAACTTGACGATGATATGTTCAACGATGATGTGTTATTTGATGAAGATGTGCTGCCGAGTGATGTGATTAAGAAGATCGGTGAGCAGATTGAGATTGAGAGTGAGATTGAGGAAGGAGAGATAGTAGTAGAAGACGTTGAACACGAGATCCCTGATGTTGAGAAAGCCGACATGGGTACTGAGATGGATGAGACTGAGTGGGAGGAGCAGCCTAGGTGGAAGGAAGGTTGTGCTCATTGGTTTATTAAGACCAAGAAGCCTGCTGTTCCAGCCATGTTCAAGAAGAGTTATAACATCAAAGGCTATGCTGAGTCGAAGAAGAGAATTATCTGTTGGATATATGATGAACAGATAAAGTTGTTTGTGGTGAAGCGTTATGATGGTATTCAGTACTTCAAAAGAACCCTGAGATCTCTCAATACGTTGCCGGAATGTGAGGTGAAGGATTTGGCCAGGTTGGGACTGATAAATCGAAGTGACGATAATATGGCTAGAGTCATAGGGAAAATCGTATGGAAAGAGAGCATAAAGGAAAATAAGTTTGAGCTGCTGAAACCACAGAAAGGGAAACTTGTTGAAGACAAGGATAGAGGTTTTAGAGCTGATGGAAAGCCTTGGATGGTTATGAAGTATAAACCAATCCGGTGCCTTAAAGAAGTACCGATGAAGCTTATGCCCAAGGATGTGCTCAAAGACCTAAAGTGGTGGTTCGTTGATTGTGAGACAGCGGAGGCAGTGATGGAAGATGAGGATGAACAAGAGATTCTTAGAGTTTACGATCCGATGCATCTTGTTAACTTATCGCAAGCTGATCTGAAGGTGCTTAACGAGAAAAAGATCTTTTATATTCCAGCTTGGAAGGACGAAGCAAGAAAGTATCAACGAGTTGTGTCGGTGTGTGTTAGAGAAGGAGTGCACGCGTGAAGATACAGGATTACGAGACAAGAGCTGAAAGATCAAGATATGAAGCTACTGCCAAGGGGGAGTCTGTTGGTGCATAAATGTCAGTAGTTCATATGTCTAATGTCTGTAATCGAGTCTGTAATATTGTTTATGTATTTGTTTGTTTAAAGCGAAGTTGTTGACTAGTTCGCTTAGGCGAACTTGTTAACCAAGCGAAGTTGTTGACAAGTTAGCCTAGGCGAACTTGTTGAACAAGCGAAGTTAAGGACAACTTCGCCTGAGGCGAAGTTGTCGTGTATTTATATAGGTTACGGTTACTGTTTACGGGAGTAGTTCGAGTTACGTGTAATTCAGTGAGTCAAGTGACGTGAGGTCGAGAGTCTGTAAGTATCACGTGTTGAGTTATTAATATAACGTGTGTTTGTTCGTATCGTATTCGTGTGTTTGTGTGTTTGTGTTCTACGTCCGTAACGATCTACACAGGGATTCCGCACCTGTGTATATCGGGATATCTCGTGTGATCCGTCCAGGGAACCTACACTTCCATCTTTATTATTTTACTATTTTTCTATTAACTCAAGTAAACTTTTCCATCTTAAATAAATAATATTTTAATTATTTATTCTTGAAAATTTCAGGATGTTACATCCATAATATTATAAACCCCATTATAACTAAAATCATATTGTTGTATCTTTGATAATTAATTCTTCTTATTATTATTTAACTATGAATCCTTGTCGGTGTATCCCAAAGGGTTCATCTTTTCCCACATCCTCACTTTTATTTCGTTCATCCGATCAGATGAGTACCACATTCCCCTCTTTTACTCTTTTTCTCACGTTTTGGGGACATATGTGTAAATTATATTTCTTATATATACTTATACACAAAACTGCAACTATTGTCCTATGTGTTAACAACTTATACCTTACTTGTTCATGTGCTTATTTGCTTTGTATGCTTCCACATTCGGAGAGGTCCAACATAATCTCAGTCTAGTATGATCATACACCAGTCGTTAGTGCATCTCGACACCTCAGTTGTACTTGCTCATTTGGTTAACTTGTTATTCTCATATGACTTGTTGCAATTACTTTTTTTATTTATATACATTATATGTACATTTAAACTGGTGTGTTGCTCACTCAACCTTGTGTTGACAAAACACTTTATTTTCAACGCATATGCAGGTATTCGTGTGATGTGAGGTAATTAGAAGATCACTTAAGGATGTATGCTAGAAGAAAATATTAACGAGACAATATTATTTATAATTTTATATTTGTTTGATGTCTTATTGTTTTTGGGATATTGTAATGAGTATTTGTTTAATTTAAAATTATTAAATAGATATTGAGACTTATAATGTGCATAATAGTAACCTTTGAAAAGCTATGATCAATCAGTCCGCGCCCCGGCATTTCCGCCGTAGGTTGGGGTGTGTCACAAAGATGCTATACCGCTGGAGGCAACGTTTAAAACGGTTTTACTCTTAGATCTTATGGAAGCCGATAATGTCTTCCTTAAAAAAGTTTTTCCCGTCCCTCCATAACCGTACACAAAAAAAATACCACCCCTTTTTTGATCAAATGCTTCCATTATTTGATTATACACATCTCATTGCTCATCCGTTAATGAAATAAAAAGACGTTGAAACTCACCAGTCATGACTTCTGTATCATACACTAGCTCCTCATTCATAAAATGATTTGTTGATGCAACAATAGAATCTTGATCAAGGAAAGGCAATGTAGGAAAACAACACATAGTACATTTATTTCGGAGCAGGAAGTTTTCAATTTCAAGTAACGCGAGGTTCTTTAGTTGTGCTTCTGAAAGCACCAAATCTGTAACGAATCATAAAAAATTCAAACTCAGTTTTTAACTAACACATATTTCTGAAGGTGTTAAATAACTTAAAAAAATAACAAATTCTAATTATTTGGTACCAGGATTCTTCAGCTCATTTTGTTGTTTGTAAAGAATGACATCAATTAAATAACGCCAACTCTTTTCCCATACGTCATCCGGTCTAGATAAACTGTATGTGATTAACATTGTAGCAAATAAACTACGTAAATAATAACCACTTGCAATATGACTTGCTTCTTCAATAGCTTCTATATACTTGTTGTCATCGTCTAGAAGGCCTATTTTATAACACGCATCCCTATAAGTAGCACACACTTCACCATCAACAATACGAATATCTTCAAAGCACATAGGGTCCAAAGTCAAATTAATATCAAAGCTAATTTATCATTGTAAATATTTAGTAATAATAGATAATATATTAAGTTTCAAACTTTAATATTTGACTTTGTCCAAAGAAAAATGGTTTTTTTTAGGTATTTATTTTTTAAAACTCCTCTAGGGAAGTCTTAGAGCTAAATATATTGCAATATCTTTTTCAAATCAACCATATTAATTTATTGGCATATGAAACTATGTGAGATCTTTTTTAATAACTATAATATTTAAATGTCAACTTTCGTTGATTAATAATTCGTGAACAGTACACATTAGAGTGCACGTTCTTTATCAACAATCATATTATTTTCAAAACCATTCCGGGCAACAAAGTGGCATGCATTGAGTATGTTCACATGTTGTGTGGTTATCTTATACAAATGTTGTTACTTGTTTAGGAATTAGGAGTATCAAAAATGAAAACATGTCATACTGATAAAAACAAAAATATTAAAGAAATAAAAAAGGGGGCATTTTTATCCTTGATTTAACGTTAAAAATTAGACGGGGTTAATGATTTAAAAAAAAGGTATTTTTTTCTTATTGTTTCTCATCGTGAAATTCAAAAACTATATGAATAAGTTAACTTGATTTTTCATCTATATACATCACATATGTAACATCCCGAAATTTCCAAGAATAATATTTTATATATTATTTATCTATGATGGAAAAGTTTACTTGATTTAGTAGAGACTTAATAAAATAATAGAGATGGAAGGTTAAGTAGGCTAATTGAAGGGTAATTAATATGGACCAAAAAGGAAAGATGGGCCTTAGGTCCATGGGCTTAAGAGAGTATAAATACCCCTTAAACCCTAATCCTTTCCATTATTATACATCTCTACACCACATCCTACACCTTGAAAACACACACAAACATTATCCTATAACCCGAGCCAAGATCCGAAGGTGAAAACCCGAGCTTGTTGGTGCTAGAACGTTGTGACGGACCAAAACAACATCAATACTAGACCGTGTTCGTAAACCGACTCATTTAAGGTAAGAACTTGTTCGTTTAAGTTCGGATTTAGTCTATAATTCATAGATCTGTTTGAGTATGGTAAAAATGAATCCAACGCAACAAAACCCACTGAAATTCGTTAATATTTGATAGGTTAATCGATTGTTTAAAAAGTCGTATATATATATATATATATGTATATATATATATATATGAGTAAATCGCACCATGGACACCTAATATTTGGATGATTGATGGTTGAGGGTTTGTAGACGCTAGGATTGCGAGTTTAATGGTACCAAATTTGTGTTGTTTCGTTGAGAATCGAAGGTTTATTGCCGATCTGATGAAGGTGGACTGTGTATGTTCTTATCAATTTTGACTTTTAACCTTTAGTCAAAAGTTTGGATAAGAACATATGCTCATTCGGTATGATAAACGAATCACTGGTAATTCGTTACGCGGTCATAACGAATGGGACTCATTCGTGTGACTTGATAACGAATGGACCCTTAATCCGTTATATGTTCATTCGTTAAGATAAAATAACGAATCAGATGATTCTTTACGCACCAGTTCGCTATGATAAGGTAACGAATCAGAAGGTTCGTTACTCACCAATTTGTTATACTAAGATAACGAATTAGGCTAACGAACTAGGATGACGAATCAGATAACGAATTAGGTGATTCGTCACTCACCAATTCGCCAAGTTAAGATAAAGAATCAGGCCCTGTTCTGATAACGAATTAGGCCACAAATCAGGCTATGTTCAGATAACGAATTAGGCTTAATTCGTTATTTAAAATTCTAATGAAAAATGTGTTAATACAGCTCGAATGAGTTAGCGAATTTGATAATAATTTAAAATATAATGAAAAATGTGTTAAATCAGCTCGACCCCAGCCAGGGGCTCTGCCTCTTGGACCCTTCTAGGGGCTGCCGCCCCTAGAACCCCGCTGCCAGGGGCGCTGCCCCCGGAACCTCGTTTGTTGAGGGTTATAACTAGACTAGAAATGCGATATGAGTAGTGATAGTTAATTGATGCGTGTAATTGTTATATAGTTAGTCGCGCACAGCTAAGGAAAGGAATAACCATTAACGGTGAATGTAACCGAATTCAGGTGAGATTCTAGCCCCATTCCTTGTTATGTTTTCGGGGCTGTGTACATACTCGATGTGATATTTAATACACTCACCTTAAATGGTAAGTGTATGCCAAGTATGATTTATATGTTATTTATGTATATTTTAAATGTGAATAAAAGCTTGTCGGTACGTGAACAATCTTCGGATATTGCACGTATTGACAAGGGAGGTATGTATAAGATAGCTGAACATGTATGATAGATGTTATATGTACAACGTGTGAATAGATGTAGGTTATGGGTATGTAAAGACAGTATGCACGAAGATGAAGAAAGAGGGATCAGACCCTAATAATATCTAAGATAGAGAAGAAAGGGATCAGACCCTACTAATATCTGAGATATAGAAGTAAAAAGGGATCATACCCTAATAATATCTAAGATAGACAAGAAAGGGATCAGACCCTAATAATATCTGAGATAGACAAGGACAAAGGGATCAGAAACTAATAATATCTGAGATAGACAAGAAAGGGATCAGACCCTAATAATATCTAAGATAGACAAGGACAAGGGGATCAGACCCTAATAATAATATCTGAGATAGATAGGACAGTAAATATATAGCATGAAAATACTAAAGTATGCAAGTATGTATGAAATTATGTAATGATAGTAAATTAGTAAAGTAATTATTATGTACCTTCGGATGCATATTGATGGCAAGTGTATGTATTGTATGATGTGTGATTAACAAGAACTCACTCAGCGTAGCTGACTTTTAGTATGCACGCAGCTGAGTACAATGAGACATCTGGCTTGAGCAGGGACACATGGTAGAAGAATAAGAGTCTGGCATCTGAAGACTTATGATGTTCTATATTTAATGTTTTAATTTTGAAAGGCAAGAATGTTTTAAGACAAGTTTTGAATTATTGTGTATTGTTTATGAAAGTTTTATATCCCGCGTAAAGTTTTAATAAACTTTAATATTTAGAACTTTGTTTATGAGTAAATCCAACACCAAATGTAGGGCACCGGGACTGAGGCCTTACAACATACACATGCTATTATAAAAACACATACAAATTAGTTGAATGAGTTCAAAATAGTTTTTAGAAAATCTTAAAAACAAATTAGTTTAATTATTTTTTATGTATATCATATGTAATTATGTAAGAAATACAATTTTTTACAATGAAACGATGATAAACAACTTTAAAAGAAAATTTTGTTGTCATTTGTTAAACATAACATAAATAAATGTTTTCCTAAAATAATTAAAAGTTGTCTTGCACAATCATTTCGATGAATCAATCTTCTCTGGACTTTGAATTGTCCTTGAGACGCCAAAGTTTCAAAATAAGCAACTTGATGATATAGTCACTGTTAAGCACATCCAATTGGTTCAACATGGTAATATTTGTTGGCTCCATCTTCCTAGTGGTGAAAAATTAAAAATAAACAAAACATTAGTTTCTTAACAATAACACTCTTAACCAAAAAACTAAAAAACAAAAAGAATGATATAAACACAAGAAAAAATATAAACCTTAGAAACAAAGAAATTCGTTTTTGCTAAATATGGTGTGATAGTGTAAGAATTCTTGTTTGAAAGTGAAGTATTTATACATAAGTAGTTGTAACGATTCCGACGAAACCCGGTATACCCTAACCGGTAGACAATAGTTACGTCATACTTAATGTCTGGTACATGAATTACCATAGTAATTATACGAGAATACATGGTTCACTGTATTGATTGTACGTGAATATATAATTCATCGTATTGAATATGCGATTAATCGATCGATGGTTATTGAAACCCGAACGAATCGAGGGTTCAATTATAGACGAGATATATGATATTTAGTGATGTTTACGAAGTATTAAAGCTTCGGGATAAGTGAATTAAGGCACAGAAAAAGAATTTCGATTTAATGGTACGTCGGTACATTAAACGAAACCTTTAATACCAAACCAAGCAAGAGACAATCGATCAAGCCGAAAAAGATGCGAAATTATTAATAATATGATGTTTTAAGTTAACGAAAGTCATGGTTTGAGTTTTTAAAGTTCTTAAGTCGGTTTTATATAAATTTCATTTTTTAGCCGAAAAATGACCGTTTTAGCCTCGTTTTAAGCCGAATTAAACATTTAACCGAAAAACGAACTGAACCAGATTATCCAAAACATTATCCGGATTACGAGAATCCAAACATGTGGCCTAAAATGAAGAGGTGGGTCCCACCCCACCCCTCCAAGAGACCGATCGGACCACCACCCCCACAAACCCACTTCATTTTTCTTTTTTCACACAAACTCATCCAACAATCTCCAATCCTCTCAAGATCATGATCCAAAACCGAGAGTTTTTAGCAAGAAAACAAGGTAAATAAGCGAGTTAATCACGTTTCCATCTTCGTTTCTTGAGTTTATTTGCAAGAAAATGAGGTTTCAAAGATGAAAACCGATTCTTGCATGATCAAGTGATGTATACGGGTTATACAATGGATCTTGGTCCAAGAAAGGGGTTAAACGAACCAAGAACGAATTTTTACGGTTTAAATCTTTGTTTTTGTATCATAACCGTAACCATGAAAGAAATGGCTTGATCGTGAGTGTGACTTGCTTGGTATTGTGGTATGTTGTTTGTAGGCTCTGTGTTTAGTGGTAGATAAGGCGGAAAGACGAGTTTGTAGCTCGTAGTGGCGGAAAACGAAAGGTATATTCGGTTATGTTCGGTCTTGGGAAATTTGGACAGATTGTTGATGCTTTAGAGTTAGGTCATGAAATTTTACAGGGATATTCTACACATGAAAATAAGAGTTCTGTGAATTTTTGGCAATTTTTGGATAAAGGATGAATATTTGGTGAATTTAATGCTCGGTTTTGGCAAATATTGGTGAAAAATAGTTAAATATCATGAAAAATTCTGGAAAATTGTAGATAAGCTTTATATATCATTTATAAGTCACACACAAAATTTGAGGTCAGTTTGAGAAGTCTAAGTAGGCTTTTCGGTTAAACGAGTTATAGGGATTTCTAGCTCGGTTTTGGTGAAAATGGCATGTAAAAGAAGATTTTGGTTCTGGAAAAATTACAGGGGACTATGTGGATGGCAGGGGACATCCAGGAGAAATTTGGGATTTTTCTAATATCGTTTGGTATTTACGACATATTTAGTGATTAAATGGTGTTTAAAAATAGATAAATAAATTTTAAATATAAAAATTAATTCTGGAAATATTTTTATAAAATTCCCCACTGTCAAAAGGTCATTTGTGCAAAATTTCAAGATCCGAGATTAAACGGATAATTATTTGTGCAAAAACAAGCTTTTAAAGCTTAAAACGAGTAAACCGGTGAAGTTCGCTTAAGCGAGCTGACTGGTGTATAAAAACCTTAAAAATGGACTATATTCATATAAATGAGTTAAACAAGTAAAAATGAATCATCCGAAAATAATTCGGATGATTTGAGTAATTTTAACCTATTTTAACAGTTTCCGGTACGCCAAAGACGGAAACGGTTCCCGCGGCCAATCGGGACGTCTAAACCGAGCTATAATTTCACATCTTTAATTACATTATCAGTCAACCACTATTTTCGGGTCGTGTGTGACCAAACTCATTTTTGAAACATAAAAACGGATAACCGTGCTAGGCACGCAAAACGAGAAAAACGACTAATAGTAGTTGTGACCATGGAACTCTAAACGACATCACAATCTGAGTCCGGAGAAGTGTTTCTGGGTTAACCTTGCCCCCAGAACGGGTACAGTGCTGGGTTAACAGTGTCCCCAGATGTACCGGTTAACTCGGTTAAAGTTATATAATCAATAATTGTATAGTAACGATCGTAGGGATCATATTACAGATTGGACGTGTTAACTGATAATGATTGTTGTTACCTGCTTGCATGTGCTAAGGTGAGTTTCACGAGCCCCCTTTTTACTGAACTGTTTTAAATGTTTTCCCGGGGCGGAAGCATGTTACTACTGAAATATTTAAGTACATACTGAACGCATGGATTTGCGTGGATTTTACTGAACGCATGGATTTGCGTGGATTTATATATATTGTTTATTGTACGGGAATCGTACGGAAATGTACTAAGATGGTAATTGTCTGAGTTGTTAACATTGTAAGGTCCCGCAACAGTGTTCTGGGTTAACAGTGTCCCCAGATGTTATTGGAAGTGTTCTGGGTTAACAGTGTCCCCAGAGGTTATTGGAAGTGTTCTGGGTTAACAGTGTCCCCAGAGGTTATTGGAAGTGTTCTGGGTTAACAGTGTCCCCAGAGGTTATTGGAAGTGTTCCGGGTTAACAGAGGTTTCACTTGTGGCCTCAGCATAATTACATCGATAATATTATATTTTGATATTGATATATCATGGTTTACTCGAATTGTGAAACTCACCAACTATTCGTAGTTGACCCGTTTTCTCACATGTTTTTCAGGTACAATTAAGATGAAGTAATTGCTTACGTGCTAAGTGCTTGATGTGTGTAAGATTTGCGTGCAGGATGTTAGGATACATTATAACAAATAGAGTTATGTATCGTATGGTATGATGTGTGTATCACCTAGACGGTAATGAAATACGAGATAATGTAATTTTGAAGTATATTAATGCATTCAGTTTTCTTTATAAACAATGTGGTTGATATCAGAGGTGTCTGTCGCATCCCGTTTACGTTTCCGCTGCGGTTGCGGGGTGTTACAGAAGTTGGTATCAGAGCCATTGGTTATAAAGATTTAGGATGTCTTTAAAAGATACCTAAAATATAACCAGTAGCTCAAGTATTATAGGATCTGAATATCAACTAATAATATATAGTGACGTGATCTGGATGAACTTGAATGGACAAGTGAGTTATTATGGTCCGGAACATAATAATAGACTTGTCTGCACGAGGGAATTCAGGGGAAGTCACTGGGTACATTAATAGGTAAAAATGGCAACATATGTGTAAAGTATATAATATTATTTATACGTGCTAATGTGTATATATATATATATGTACATATCTTGTGGGTACATGTATTGAGAAATGGGACCCGGATAAGGAACCGGGGGATGAAATAATAAAAGTACCGAGGATGCTGAAATTTCTAGAGCATCGGTTGATAATGAGTCTGAATTATCGGGCCATAGTTATGATAGTACCAAGTTAGATATCCCGTTTGACATTAACCAGAAATATCTAGTAACCGTCACTCCCAACCAAAATTGATAAATCCCTTACCCTACCAACACCGGTACCGTATATCCTAATAACCCCCTATGTTCACCCGAACCGCCAACCCTCACGTACGGACGGACCTGTACGTGAACCTATTCTTATTCCGTTAAAAAATAAAAAAAAAATTGATAATAAATGAGCAGATAAAAATAATATATAGAAATATATTTATGTAATTCTCACTCTCAAACATAGGAGACATACCACCTCCAGATCGAGAATTACCGATTTTTGCGAACCTAGAACGCCTGAGGACATTGACTGAGCAAGTGATAGAGTTTCCCATAATAATAATTGATAATATTTGAAGGCAACCCATGTTGCGCGATTACCTTGAACCTTGTAACTCCCTAAGTTATCCTTACATCCGTTAGATGTCTATACCTATGTATTCTCGAATAGAATGATTACCCGTACACAAAGAGGTGTGGGAATCATTATAGCATAGTTGGTTGTTCGTTCGTAGGTGGTATACCGTGTATGCCGGTTATACAAATAGACACGGATAGTATAACTCCGTGGTACGTAATCGTTGGTGCTCACGGTGAGCATTTATTGGTTATGCTGACATGCAGAAGGATATTGAAATCAAGCATATTAAAACATTAATCCTTATTGAGAAAGATCTATATGTCAGTTGGTGACAAGGGTTATGAAACATATTTAAACGTTAACCGACGTCAGGTTAAGTCCATGTGTTATTATATTTGTGGGACATATATATACTAGATACTGGTATGTGTAATATGTATGATAATATTTGGTGTGTATGTGTACCTACTGTTATGATTGAGCTGGTAACGAGTTATATGGTGAGATTAGTATTGATTACTGCGTACGGGATGAGTACGGCAGAATGACATAAAATGAGTAACTTCAATGATGGAGATTGATATGATTCAGTTGATTGCTCAAGGATAGCAGATGATGATACCGAATGTCGTATCACAGATCACTGCTAGTGTTGATGCAAATGTGATCACAGACTTATAGATCGAACAATCACATGATTATGAATATTTCAATTCCTGTTGGTATTACTAAAAGTGATAATGTTCCACCGAATACTATTATGACTACAAGTATTAGTTATAAACTAAACATGAATAGTAGTCGTAATGAATTAGATCCGGTATGAAGGATATGTTTGTTGATTGTGTTAAGGAAATTATTAATAGTTTACTGATGGTAAAGGGAGGAATAGATTAGCGAGTGGATAGAAAAGATCGAAATGGTTAAGGATATTGGTATGAGTCTAGAACATGGTGTAGTGAAATATGCTACAGATATGTTGGTAGATTATGTTGTATCGTGATGGAACACGATGGTACAAAATTACAGTTAGAAAATTGTTACTCAGATGTTATGGTCGGAATTTAAAATTCTTGTGCTAGAGCACTTTTATTCGAGTAATTAAGTTCAGGGATTGGGAACTGAGCTATAAAAAAATAGAAATGTTGCGTGCTGATTACTTAGAACACGCTAATAGTTTGAAGGAATTGTTATGTCTGGTAACATGGCTAATTACCCCTGAAACTAAGCGAAGTGAGCGCTATATTGGGGACTAACTCCATCGATAAGGAGTATAGTCAATCCGGTAAAATATACAACCTTTGGAAGGGTTGTGTCACAAGCCAGCATCGATATATTTAACTCTATGGGAAGCGGACTGGAAGGACGTTAGGTGAGACGTCGGGTGTTAAAGAAGAGAAGTGATAAAGGCATAGTGCAAGATAGGCCTTTGAATAAGTAGGTAAGTCCTACAACCCAGAATTATACTAAGACTAGTTCTGGTGTGAAAACATGAACCGCATAAAGGGTCCTTCCCTAAATGTGGAAAATATGGTTATCGGCAGGAAGAAGAATGTCGAGTGATAGTAGGCCACAGGTGTAGTAAAGATGGACGTAATGCCACAATTGTAGAACCAAGTGAAGCCATGTGAACCGACAACCCCAACCCATTCGTGTACAACCACTCCGAACCCAACAACTTCAATAACAATCCATCCAAAGAAATCAAATTATGCCAAACAGTTGTACTTGTTAGGAATGTGGCAGTACAGAACATTTCAAGAGAAATTGCCCAAAGTTGAACCAAGGTGTTGTTGGAAGATGAACCTCATGACAAGCATCAACCTCTGATCAAGCAAGGAGCCGTGCTTTTGGGAGTAATTCAAATAAAGCAAGTCATGATTCAAAAGTGGTATTAAGTACGTTGTAGTTTTAAATCAATAGACTTCAGCGATATTTTTACGGTCGTCGATAGAAGTTAGCTCCTGTTAACCTCCTATCATTTGGAAAGATACCGATTAGTGAAACTATAGAACCCTATACTGTAGAATCGCTAACGGTAAACCCCTAATGGTTAACTAAATTGTTCGGAATTGTCCTATTATTCTGAACGATTAACCTTTCCTTATTGACCTACGACCAGTAAAGTTAAGGAGTTTGACGTAATAGTTAACATGGACTGGCTAACTCGACATGAAGCTGAAATCAATTATGAAAAGAAGATGATTAGAAGCTCTCCTTCGGACGATGAAGCGATTAGATACAGAGAAAAGTGTACGGTATTATGTTACCACTCTAATCTCATTTGGAGATGTTATAGTATTTACGACAAGAAGACGTGGTGTATTTAACAAACGCGTTTGCCAAAGTATTTAAAAGAAAACATACAGAAGATATCCCGGTGGTACGCGAATTTCCACAAGTTTTCCCAGAAGAACTTCCTGGATTACCGCCAACCCGACATGTCAAATTCGGAATCAATTTAATACCTCAAGCTGGCCCTGTTGCTAAAGCATCTTACCGACTTACACCAACTGAAATGCAATAATTATTGGATAAGGTTTTATACGACCTAGTTAGTCACCATGGGGTGCACCAGTGTTATTTGGGAAATGAAGGACGGAAGTGTTAGGATATGTATTGATTAGGGAGAATTGAATAAAGTGACGATCAAGAGTAGGTACTCACTTCTTCGAAGTGAATGATCTGTTTAATCAACTGCAAGGGGCGATTTATTTTTAGAAAATTGATCTTAGATATAGTTATCACCAAATGAGAAATCCAAGAGGAGGACGTTGCAACAACAGTGTTTCGGACTCGCTACGGCCATTATGAATTTTTAGTTATGCCTTTCGGGCTAACAAATGCGCCGGCAGCATTCATGGAACTCATGAACCGAGTCTGTAAACTTTATTTTGACAAATTTTTCATAAAATTCATTAATGATATTTTGATATGTTCGCAACGTAAAGAAGAGCACGAACGACGGTTAAGGAAAATTGTGGAAGTGTTAAAGCAAGAGGAGTTGTACGCGAAGTTTTCGAAATGTGATTTTGAATAAAGAAGGCATAATTCCTTGGTCATGTTGTAAAGCAACAAGGATTTCACATAGATCCAAATAAGATAGAAACCATTAAAATTGGCAGTCACCCAAGGCGCCATAGGGAATGCGCCAATTTTTAGGACTAGCCGGAGATTATCAGCGGTTTATTGAAGAATTTCTAGCATTACCCAACTCATAATCCTTTTTACAACACAAATGTACAAATTTTATAGATGATAAGAGACCACAGTCTCATATTCAACGAAAGAGGGGTCGAGTTGTTAAGCGATTGTGACTGTGACATCCGTTATCACCCCGGCAAGGCTAACGTCGTAGCCGATGCCTTGAGTAGGAAAGATCGGGTTAAGCCATTGCGAGTGCGAGCACTGGGGATGATAGTCCAGTCGAATCTTTCGGACCTGATTCGAGTCGCTCAACGTGAGACGTTGAAAGAGGAACAATTGGAAAAGGAGGAACTTTACGGCAACGAGAAGAATTTCGAACAGCGCGTGGACGAAATTCTCTATTTCAAAGATCGGGTTTGGATCCCGACCCTCCATGACCTTCGTGAAGTAATCATGGATGAAGCGCGTAGATCGAAATATTCCATACATCCGGGATCGGATTAGACTATTGATGATACGAATATCTGAAAGGATTTTATTAACGGCCGAGTTTGGAGAAAGATATGGTTACGTATGTTGGTGAATATTTAAGTTGTGCAAGAGATAAGGCTACATACCGAAAACCCTTGGGAACGCCACAACGACAGAAAATTCGCCAATGATAGTGGGAATAAATTACATTGGATTTCGGGACGCAAATTCCCAAGATATATCAAAGGCATGAGGACAATTGGGTAATCGCGGATCGATTAACCAATCCTCGCATTTCATTCCAATCTATGACGATTACCACAATGAATTCTCGCCCAAACTCCTGATGGTGAAATGGTATCTCGTCGTGGAGTACCATTTTCAATGATCTCAGATCGAAATAGTCGTCCTACTTTCATTATTGGAAGGCGGGGAAGGAAGCATCGAGAGCTTGAAGCTTTCTATGGGTGAAGTAATTATCACCAATTTGAAAATTGAAAATGGGCGTCAATCAAGCCATAAGAATTGAATTGATTCGAGAAACAACCAATCGGATTTATAATATTTAAGATGAGTTGAAAGCATCGCGAGATTGGCAAAGGATTTATGCCAACATTCATAGGAAACCATTGTCATTGGAAAGAGGTGACAAGGCATTTTTAAGGCATCACCTTAGAGAGGTGATATGAGGTTTGCCAAAACCGAAAATAGCTCCTTAATATATTGGGCCTCATGAGACTATCTCCATGATTGGTCACTTAGTTTATTGATTAAAGTATTCCAGGGGCTAAGTACTATACATGATGTTTTGCCATGTATACGGATTGAAAAGTACCTAAGCGATGAGGCAACGAAAGTACAAGTAATGGAGGTACTCATAGAAGTCATACTTGATATATCATAAATAATTCCGTAGAGATAGTAGACGGGAAAACTAAATAGTTTGGGCACACCAAGCTTTATTGATTAAGATTAAGTGGAATTCACAGCGAGGACCAGATTATACCTGGTAACGCGAGGGTGTATTCTGAAGGAAAAACCCCCACCTTTCTCTCGGAAAGGGATAGTGAGCGTGTAAAATTTCGAGGACGAAATTTCTTAACGGGGGGAGAATGTAACGATTCCGACAAAACCCGGTATACCCTAACCGGTAGACAATAGTTACGTCATACTTAATGTCTGGTACATGAATTACCATAGTAATTATACGAGAATACATGGTTCACTGTATTGATTGTACGTGAATATATAATTCATCGTATTGAATATGCGATTAATCGATCGATGGTTATTGAAACCCGAACGAATCGAGGGTTCAATTATAGACGAGATATATGATATTTAGTGATGTTTACGAAGTATTAAAGCTTCGGGATAAGTGAATTAAGGCACAGAAAAAGAATTTCGATTTAATGGTACGTCGGTACATTAAACGAAACCTTTAATACTAAACCAAGCAAGAGACAATCGATCAAGCCGAAAAAGATGCGAAATTATTAATAATATGATGTTTTAAGTTAACGAAAGTCGTGGTTTGAGTTTTTAAAGTTCTTAAGTCGGTTTTATATAAATTTCATTTTTTAGCCGAAAAACGACCGTTTTAGCCTCGTTTTAAGCCGAATTAAACATTTAACCGAAAAACAAACTGAACCAGATTATCCAAAACATTATCCGGATTACGAGAATCCAAACATGTGGCCTAAAATGAAGAGGTGGGTCCCACCCCACCCCTCCAAGAGACCGATCGGACCACCACCCCCACAAACCCACTTCATTTTTCTTTTTTCACACAAACTCATCCAACAATCTCCAATCCTCTCAAGATCATGATCCAAAACCGAGAGTTTTTAGCAAGAAAACAAGGTAAATAAGCGAGTTAATCACGTTTCCATCTTCGTTTCTTGAGTTTATTTGCAAGAAAATGAGGTTTCAAAGATGAAAACCGATTCTTGCATGATCAAGTGATGTATACGGGTTATACAAGGGATCTTGGTCCAAGAAAGGGGTTAAACGAACCAAGAACGAATTTTTACGGTTTAAATCTTTGTTTTGTATCATAACCGTAACCATGAAAGAAATGGCTTGATCGTGAGTGTGACTTGCTTGGTATTGTGGTATGTTGTTTGTAGGCTCTGTGTTTAGTGGTAGATAAGGCGGAAAGACGAGTTTGTAGCTCGTAGTGGCGGAAAACGAAAGGTATATTCGGTTATGTTCGGTCTTGGGAAATTTGGACACATTGTTGATTCTTTAGAGTTAGGTAATGAAATTTTACAGGGATATTCTACACATGAAAATAAGAGTTCTGTGAATTTTTGGTAATTTTTGGATAAAGGATGAATATTTGGTGAATTTAATGCTCAGTTTTGGCCAAAAATGGTGAAAAATAGTTAAATATCATGAAAAATTCTGGAAAATTGTAGATAAGCTTTATATATCATTTATAAGTCACACACAAAATTTGAGGTCAGTTGGAGAAGTCTAAGTAGGCTTTTCGGTTAAACGAGTTCTAGGGATTTCTAGCTCGGTTTTGGTGAAAATGGCATGTAAAAGAAGATTTTGGTTCTGGAAATATTACAGGAGACTATGTGGATGGCAGGGGACATCCAGGAGAAATTTGGGTTTTTTCTAAGATCGTTTGGTATTTACGACATATTTAGTGATTAAATGGTGTTTAAAAATAGATAAATAAATTTTAAATATAAAAATTAATTCTGGAAATATTTTTATAAAATTCCCCACTGTCAAAAGGTCATTTGTGCAAAATTTCAAGATCCGAGATTAAACGGATAATTATTTGTGCAAAAACAAGCTTTTAAAGCTTAAAACGAGTAAACCGGTGAAGTTCGCTTAAGCGAGCTGACTGGTGTATAAAAACCTTAAAAATGGACTATATTCATATAAATGAGTTAAACAAGTAAAAATGAATCATCCGAAAATAATTCGGATGATTTGAGTAATTTTAACCTATTTTAACAGTTTCCGGTACGCCAAAGACGGAAACGGGTCCCGCGGCCAATCGGGACGTCTAAACCGAGCTATAATTTCACATCTTTAATTACATTATCAGTCAACCACTATTTTCGGGTCGTGTGTGACCAAACTCATTTTTGAAACATAAAAATGGATAACCGTGCTAGGCACGCAAAACGAGAAAAACGACTAATAGTAGTTGTGACCATGGAACTCTAAACGACATCACAATCTGAGTCCGGAGAAGTGTTTCTGGGTTAACCTTGCCCCCAGAACGGGTACAGTGCTGGGTTAACAGTGTCCCCAGATGTACCGGTTAACTCGGTTAAAGTTATATAATCAATAATTGTATAGTAACGATCGTAGGGATCATATTACAGATTGGACGTATTAACTGATAATGATTGTTGTTACCTGCTTGCATGTGCTAAGGTGAGTTTCACGAGCCCCCTTTTTACTGAACTGTTTTAAATGTTTTCCCGGGGCGGAAGCATGTTACTACTGAAATATTTAAGTACATACTGAACGCATGGATTTGCGTGGATTTTACTGAACGCATGGATTTGCGTGGATTTATATATATTGTTTATTGTACGGGAATCGTACGGAAATGTACTAAGATGGTAATTGTCTGAGTTGTTAACATTGTAAGGTCCCGCAACAGTGTTCTGGGTTAACAGTGTCCCCAGATGTTATTGGAAGTGTTCTGGGTTAACAGTGTCCCCAGAGGTTATTGGAAGTGTTCTGGGTTAACAGTGTCCCCAGAGGTTATTGGAAGTGTTCTGGGTTAACAGTGTCCCCAGAGGTTATTGGAAGTGTTCTGGGTTAACAGAGGTTTCACTTGTGGCCTCAGCATAATTACATCGATAATATTATATTTTGATATTGATATATCATGGTTTACTCGAATTGTGAAACTCACCAACTATTCGTAGTTGACCCGTTTTCTCACATGCTTTTCAGGTACAATTAAGATGAAGTAATTGCTTACGTGCTAAGTGCTTGATGTGTGTAAGATTTGCGTGTAGGATGTTAGGATACATTATAACAAATAGAGTTATGTATCGTATGGTATGATGTGTGTATCACCTAGACGGTAATGAAATACGAGATAATGGAATTTTGAAGTATATTAATGCATTCAGTTTTCTTTATAAACAATGTGGTTGATATCAGAGGTGTCTGTCGCATCCCGTTTACGTTTCCGCTGCGGTTGCGGGGTGTTACAGTAGTAAATTATTGAATTTTGGGAGAGTTGAATAAAGAAGGAATGTATATACGGAATTAATTAGAAACACAAAATTAGGGAATTTCAATTAGCTTAAATTATGGACGAAAATTGGGGGATGAGGATTAAGGGATTTTCAAAATTTGAATTACTAAATGTAATGTTGTTAAATCCTACTATACTATTAAAACAAATGAGATTGCCTCCACATGCCCCTTCTCTATTGGTCCATTACCTTTGTTTCCAAATGTATCTTACACTTCTCTAACTTTTTTAACAATTAAATAAATAAAAAAGAAATTGAATTACTAATAATTAATGTAAGCATTTAACTTTAAGTTTCAAAACCAGCTTTCCAATAGTCAATTGTTTCAACTTCAATACCCGGTTTCCTTGATATTCAATTCCTTTTAACCTAATCACCCAAATACCTCTTTCAATCGACCATTATTTTACATCGATCATATGATGATTTCATTAGATCCTGCAAATATAATCGACACCGGAGTTTGGCTAAATAAGCGTGATCGACGATAAGATCAGTAGTCAGGACTTAGGAGAGTAAATAAAGTTGGTTTTAATGTTTACAGGTCTTATGATTTGATCATTTTGATTATATTTTAAATAATACATATTGAAGATACCAAACATGACAATTTATTAATTATGCGTCTATTTGTGTTCAATAGTTATTATATGTTATATGAACATTAAGATTAACAAATACTATAATACTAACATTAAAGTTGTTATTTTAAATTTCAATTATTTGTATCTACGTATAACAAATAGACCTAAGTTTGAATAGTTTTTAAAAATTTAGACACTCACTTGGCTTTATATATTTGGAAACAACCAAATATTCTTATTAAATTAGAACTTTTATTATATATACAGTAACTGACTAAATTTTGGTTTGACCTTTCTTATTTTACGTATAAAATTCAAAATAGACAGTTACTTTTAAAACTTGTCTTGTGTTATGCCTTTAATCTCGCAAGGTTTCCCTTTTTTTAACAAATGATGTTAATACAATTACAGTTGTTTGATATTGCAATTAAAAAATTTTAAATACATTCTATTTTTGTTTATGTGTTCTAAAATACTCATCTATCCCATATCTCACTATCGATTAATTGTATATATTTGGGTCTAAGGCTCACATCGTATCAAGGTATGTTTTCAATATCGTTTCATTAATATATAAAATTTTGAAAAAAGGAAGGGACTGTAACGAACTCTACTGAACGTTGGATTTGAATCACAGGCAAACGATGTTAAGCACATATGTGTATTCATGCGTAACATATATGGCAAAATGATCGGTCAGGTTTTCCTTTCATATTTTATTTTGTTTTTTTTTCTTCTGGTTTTAGAAGGAGAGGTCAAGGATATATCAGTCATAGCACGTGCCAAGTTGAAGACGATATTTGCCTAAAGGAAGGTAAAATATGGCATTATCTACACCATATTCGACTTTTTATTTAGAGTGGTTCAGGATAAGATGATTTTAAAGTTCAATATGTCATTCAACTTTCTCTCATATTTTATTTTGTTTTTTATTGGTTTTAAATAGGAGAGGACAATGATATATCAGTCACAACACGAGTCAAGTTGAAGATGATATTTGCCAAGAGGAAGGTAAAATATGACATTCTCTACATCATAACCTATTTTTTGTTGGTTCATAATACTAATACTCTGATTTTATCATTTTAACAATGAATATTTAATTCAACGGGTTTTTCTTTCCTATCTTATTTTATTTTGTTTTCTGGTTTTGGAGAGGACAATGATATATCAGTCATGGCATATTGGCATGCGTCAAGTTGAAGAAGATATTAGCCAAGAAGAATGTAAAATATGACATCCTCTACACCATAATCTACTTTGTGTTAGACGGGTTCATGATATTACGAATTTAAATATTTAAGATATTCAAAGTATATAAAATAAATAATCTAATCTTCCAATCTACAAAGAGAATAAATGACAAAGAAAATATATATGTGCGTTGAAAGTAGAATGGTCAAAGAATGATGGACCATTTGTCCATAGGGGTGGGTCTGTTGACCCTCAAAAGTTCAGTGTTGAAGTGGCCCGTATGGAAGTTCGAACCTTTATCGTTACTTTTGGTAACTCTAGAAATTTGGTCGGTTTGGATCTTTCACTTCAATAATATGGTTGGTTTAGTTAATGAAACGTTTAGATTTAAAACATAATTTGTTAGAGATGAATGGTTTTTATCTATTTCATAATAAAGTTGATAAGGATGTTTGATCTTTGAGAGGTAGTAATTGATATGGTAGCTTTTTTAACTAAATAATTATAACCTGGTTAATGTTTTTTTTAATCTTTGCATATTTTGTTCAAAATGTTAATGTAGGGGTTGATAGGTTGTTTTAATACATTTACGATCCAAAATAGGTTGAGTAACTATCCAAATACAGGTACATTTTGGCACGGGTTGGATTGACCTATAATGGTTTTTGTCCAACACTTAATAAAACTTTTTATGCAATTAGCGTACTTTATCTCCACATAAGTTAAAGGATATAATATCGATTTCACATAGATACATCGGTTTAGTTTGGACAACCGAGAAGTACAAAAGGTGAATTGAATTATAGGCCTCGAAGATAAAGCTTAGAGTTAAAATTAAATGGTTGGTTTTTGTATTTAGTGTTATGTGCCGATTTGAATTAATAATAAAAGAGTTGAAGTATATTATTTTATATCCACATGTTTTGATGTATTTTTGGTTTAATCCAATTTGTTACACGGATAGAAATCATATCATTAATTTATATATTTTTTTACCTTTCTGTTGGGTCAATAAAATTGATAAGAAAAGGCTTGAATCTTCTCAACCTCCTCAATAATAGCTAAGCATGGAACTTGAGCAAATTCAGGCACTTCGAGCAAAGTTTTCATTATCCCGAGCAACTTATAGTATGCGAGTAAGATTATCTTCTTGAAGTTTTCTAAGTGTCAAGCTTCGAGCAAGCTACTCTTCGTCAAGCAAGGTTGTTATTCTATCGAGTACAGTTTTCACACAAGCAAACAACTTGATTGTCTGAGCATAAACCAAGTTTACAAGCAAGCTTGGGGGCCGAGCAAAGATAAAATAAATGAGGATCTTAAGTTTGCCTGTGAGAAGTAAGTGGATTTATTCTAAGTATTTCTCCAAGCAAAGTTCAATCTCGAGCAAGTTATAGTACCAGAGTATACTTTGCTTGCTCCAATAACCCTTAGTGAAGATTGAAGAGATCAAGAAGAACAAGTTAAACAGAAGACAGTTTCACGTTATAGTTTGTTTTGAAATTACCATTAAAAAAAGTAAAAGCCAGTCTCCCACAAGATTGAGATATACTTGAGAAACCCGGTTTTTACACATGTTCAATTGTATGTAGCTTGATCAAGAGTGAAGAGTAAATACGGTGTTAAAATGCTTATTTTAGACAACAAGGTATAGCTACAAACAAAATAACAAATATGTTTTATAAGAAAACTTTTAATACTTTATGAAATGGACAAAGGAATGGAATGAACAAAGGAATGAAATGAATCATTACTATTTTAGACAACAAGGTATAGCTACAAACAAATATGTTTTATAACAAACAAAACAACAAATATGTTTATAGCTACAAACCCATAGGGTCTGTTTGGTATGGGGTAATGGAATGAACGAGGGAATGGAATGGACAAAGGAATGGAATGAATCATTACTATTCCATTGTCTTGTTTGGTTACCACATAGGAATGAAATGAATCATCACTTTATTATTTTTTTAATTAAATAGTAAACTATTCAATCATAATATTTTTTATCAATTAATAAAACGGTTATAAGATAATGCGATATAGTAATAAAAGTATAATAACAATTATAATATAATAAAATTTATACTATAATAAAATTATAATGATGATGATAAATAGCAATAATAATAGTAGGAGTAATAATAACAACAAAAATAATAATTATTTTTATTATTAATTATTGTTATTATCATCATCATTATCATTATTATTATTATTATTATTGATCATTTTCCATTTCATTCATAGACGGAATGAAAGAAAAACCACATTTTGCTAAGAAATGAAAAATGTTATAAATGGAAGGGTTTGCATTTCTTAGGAATGATTCATTCCATTAATGAATGGTAACCAAACATGTTTTCTTTCATTCCTTTGGAATGAGTCATTTCATTCCACCTCTCATTACTTCATACCAAACACTACATATGTTTTTAAGTTTTCAGTTATGTTTGTAAGCATCGTACCATAAAAACTTACTTTTTCGTAAATTTATGTTTTTAATAGCTTTGTTTCCATATGAATATGAATTGCAATTATAATTTATATTGCCATCTCAAAAAGCATATTCAAAAATATGTTTTCCTTTCAAATTGTATATGTGTGTACTTCAAAATCTTTATATTTTCACCCGTATCGTACACGGGTCAATAACCTAGTTAAATTAAAAATACAAAATAATTAAATTCATATATTTAAATCTTGACTATAATTAACTTATTAATGTAGAAACAATCTTCTCCGGGCTTTGAATTATCCTTGAGACGCCAAAGTTTCAGAATGCGCACCTTGAGGATATAGTCACTATTAAGAACATCCAATTGATTCAACATGGTGACGTTTGTTGGCTACATCTTCCTGGTGATGAAAATTTAAAAATAAACAAAACATTAATTGCTCACTAATAGCATTTTAAACCAAAAAACTAAAAAACAGAATGAATGATATAAACAACAAAAAATGTAAACCTTAGAAACAAAAAAATTCATTTAAGCTATATTTGGTGTGATAGTGTAAGAATTGTTGTGTGAAAGTGAAGTATTTATATATAGTTCATAGTAAATGATTGAATTTTGGTAGATTTGAATAAAGAAGGAATGTATATACGGAATTAACTAAAAACATAAAATTAGGGAATTTTAATTAGTTTAAATCATGGACGAAAAATAGCGGATGTCGGATGAGGATTAAGGAATTCTCAAAATTTGAATTACTAAAATTTAATGTTGTTAAAGTACATTATAAATACAAAAAAAATAATTCAATTAATATCTTTAAATCTAGACTATATTTGAACATACGGAATTAACTAATTAATGTGGAAAAATAAGTTACTAATATATCTATTTACATGAATATAATTAATCATCAATTCAATCAATTAAATAATTACCGTGTATCTTGAATTGATTATCAATTACCGTATATCTAATATCTAAAATTATAATAAATTATGATATATTTAAATTCTGAATCATATTGTTGAAATTTATAAAAATAGTCAACATAATATAATTAATAAGCATTTGAATAATTAAGTAATTGATATAAGCTGTATAAAAATAAGTTATTAATTTCTTTTTTTATGTATTAACATTAACACAATTTTAATATAATTAAACATCAATTTAACAATTGAGTAATTGATATAACATATGGTAAGTGGTAATAATTATAAATTAACATATACTTAAAATTAGAATCAGCCTCGTATATTAAAATCCTTGATTGACTAATTTTGAATTAGTCAATCGGTCAAAATCCGTATTTATAGTAACCCTTAAGGACGCTTAATCAAAACCTTAATCAAATGATAGATAATAATTTATTAAAATATAGAAATTCTGTAATTAAAGATTCCTTAATCAAATGGCTGATTTATCCATAATTTACAGAAATTGATTACAAATTTGAATTTATACTCCATATGGTTCAATTTTGAATGACTCAATCGGTCAATTTCATAAATATAAAATTACAAACAATTTTGGTAATTTTAAATCAGTAATCTCTGTATATTAGGTTGTTTTATATTGAATCCGATAAATGAAATATCAATTAATTATCTTAAATAAATTAAACCTGGCAGAATGCCTGATGATTAAACTGACTGGAGGTAACGTTGATGGTGAACATCTTCATTGATGGTGGACCGTAAATTTGACAGATAAATGAATTGAAGGTAGTCATAGGTGGAACATAATGTAACCGTCTTTGAGAATGGAGGTGTGAAAGAGGAAAATTGATTTGGGTTTCTAGGTTAAGTTATATTATAGCATAAAGAATAATAAAAATAACATAAATAATAAATATCATAATTAATTAATAATTATAATTATTAATAATTATAATTATATTAAATAAAATTATTAATCATTATTAAAGATGAAATTAAAGTTAAAAAGAATCATTAAGAAGAATTGATTGTATCTTATTTTAATTTATTTATGATTTATTTTATTAACATGAGAATTAGACAAGTGATAGATATACATGGAAAGTATAAGCAACAACCAATAAGAATAGAAGAAGTTTAGTTAAAGCCTATTGGTTTAATAGTATGTATAGATGAGATGGTGTTTTTTTTTTCATGAGAAGCAGGAAAATTGTGTTTAACTATTACACAACCCCACAAGATAGGAACTGACCACATTAAATCCCGGTGATTCATCATTGTTTAAACTTTGGTTACAAACTTTATTTTTTGTTTTGTTTTTTGCATAGTTTTGACCTTCATTTATACGTGTGTTAAGTGACCCTTTCATTTTTAACTTTTCTGAACTGAAAATTTCATAAAAATGATAATGGGAAACTAACAAAAACCTCAAGAAAAATAATCAATAAAACCAGAACGCAGATGAAAAAACACTAGAAAACTCCTAAACAACCAAAGGGAAACACCCTGTAAAACCACCAAAAGGCAAACTAAGAATCCTAAACGCTAATAGGAAAAAATCTAATATTTCCTTTGAAAACCATTATGCCTTGTGAGAGACACCAATGCCCTTGCTACCTTAAAAACAATCTTGTGAACGAATAATCAATCTAGGACTTCAAACCCTTCAATAGCCTTGCAAACAAGGTCTTCCATGCCCTCGAAGTTTATCCCTAAGTCACGAGCCGGCCTAATCGTACCATTAGTCTCTTTTGTATTGTCATACACCATAGGACAACCCTTAACAACTTATTCAGAATTATCAAGCCTTTACTCTCTTAGCACATCATCCCTTAGAATGGAACAAACTTCAGTTCTCACTGGAATTACTATTGTTTAGATCAAGAATAATTGGAAGAGGTTTGAAAGAAGAATCTGTAATGTCTAACCAGAAGGGGATTGTTAGACACCAAGCCCAAGATTTCATCGAAACCTAGTCGTCAAAATTTTGAACGTTTTCTAAGAAATTTGAATGGGTATGTACTTCCATTGACGATTCCTCTTTATATAGACTTATCGTTAAATTAAACAATATCATGTTGATATAATTGTAGCAATAGCGGTAGAGGTGTAATTATAGCAGTATATAGTAGTAATGTATAAAGTATTAATTACGTCATCACTTTTATATAATAAAAAGTTATAGAAGTATAAGGTAATGTTAAAATACAAAATAAACAAAAATGAGAAGGGTAAGAAAGAATCTAATTGATTGATCTTAAATTTGTATGATGTAGATTTATCTAAGAATACAAATTGATGAGAATGACATGAAGGTAATAACCCACTTAAAATAATTTTATCTCTTCACATGCAAGACATATGTCAATTCTTCCATCATTTTAAAACGTCAATAACTTTTTCATTCGACATTTAATTTTTTTTACCATAATAACAAGCGTTTTTTTATCTTTAATATGAATATCATATTGTTATATAAAAATAAAAAAAATTGTGGGTTTTTTATATTGTGTTATTTGGTTGTCCATTGCGTTTTTTAATTGACTTTTTCTATGCATGTCTTATAGATTTTGGTCATTGTGTTTTTCAATTGGTACTCATATTAAAGAAAAAAATGAAAATAAAGATTGTGTTATTGTGCTCAACGTTTGTTTTTCTACATATCATTGTGTTTTAGTCATTGTGCTCAACATTCACTTAATTTGAGGAAAATAGTATTACGTTCAAGTCATTGTGTAATATGTAGTTTCCATTGTGTTTTACGTTTTAGGCCATTGTGTTATATGTATTTACCATTGTGTCATACGTTTCAGGCCACTATGTTATTAGTATTAATCATTGCGTAATATGTATTTATAATTGTGTTTTATGTATTAGATAATTTGTTGGTATTTTTCATTATATTTACATATTATTATCACACAACGGTGTTATTAGTGTTTAATAAAAACACAATGTTGAGTTGAAAGGCACAATGACGAAAAAACAATGAAAAAAAAATAAAGACACAACGGTAAGTAAAAAGACACAATGACGTAATTTCTTTTATTTCAAATAACAAAATTATACTCATATTAAAGATAAAAAGACACTTGTTATTAGGTGAACTTGTTTTTATTTTTTTTTTAAAAAAATATTATATGAATAAATTATAGACGTTTTAAAATGATGGGGGTATTAGCAAGTGACTTGCATGCGGAGAAAGAAAATATGTACTATTACTCTTATACTATTTTTCCTTTAGTCCTCACTTGACACATGTTAATTAGTTATGACTTATCACACTTCTTATTTTTATTAACCTTGTAAAATAAATCAACCCAAATAGTATAATAAATTGCATTCACTCAACATTTTTAACAACTTACATATTTTCATATTACAAAGAATTTAAAAGAGCATTTTTCAAACCCCCAAAGCAGAAGTTGATAGCCTTTCATATTATTATATATAATAAAAGAGATTTTTGGCGATGTAACCACATGATTGGTCCACGTGGCCTCACGTGGTTAGTCGCCTATTTTGTTTGTTTTAATTTGTTTTTTGTTTTAAATTCGCGTCGGTTCGCATCCGTAAAATACGAGTTCTTTTATCGTTGATACCATCAAATGATTCTGGCCAAATTCGTGTCAGTTCGCGGTTGCAACCTAGATATTTTCCCCACTAGTTTTTTTTTTGTCCATTGATTCTGGACGAATTCGTGTCAGGTCACAATTACAATGCGCGTATATTTTTGGTTTTCGCCACGGTCTTTTTATGTAATGATTCATGTCAGCTCGCGGTCACAACCTAAGGTTTTTTTTCTCACGAGTTTTTTTTTGTTCGTTGATTCTGGACGAAGTTTTTTTTGGGGGTGGTTTATTAGTGGTTTCGTAACCCGGAACCGATCGAATTCACCTCGACTCGCAGACGCACTGTATGATTTGATAAGTTATACGAGTATGACTGTTCGTCATAAGTTATACGAGTACGAATTCACATCAACCCAGCGCAACGCGCCGAGAATCTTCCTAGTTTGATACAAACTAAGAAGTATATGGTATCTTATATTGCCTGCATACACACATGTATAAATTTGTGTAACAAGAATAATCACACATTCACTTCTCTGTACTATATTCAAACGTGTTGGTGGCCAATCTATCCTATATATGTTGCCTTTTGTGTGACTATTAATTATCATTCGTGTTCACACTAAATTTTATAACACGTAGAGTGTATGTACTAGGCGAGAAATTGGGGCGACAAATATAGTTTTGGGACGAGAACACTTGCATACATACATGTATAAATTTGTGTAACAAGAATAATCACACATTCACTCCTCTGTACTATATTCAGACGGGTTGGTGGCCAGTGTATCCTATATATGTTGCCTTTGTGTGACTATGTTAATTATCATTCGTGTTCACATTAAATTTTATAACACTTAAAGTGTATGTACTGGACGAGAAATTAGGGCGACAAATAAGGTTTTGGGACGAGAACACCACCCCCAGGCCACAAATGGGGCGAAATTTTTTTTGGGGGGGGGGGGGGGACTATTTATCGCTTGTTGTGTGTTCTTGTTTAATATTATTATATATAGGTGTGTGTGATATATATATATATATATATATATGAGTAGGTTAACGTACAATTGAAGTGTGTGTCTGCAAATGACGTCGGTGACGATTGTTGAATCGATGCCCTTATTGATGGAGATGATGGAGAGAAAATAAGGTATAGTTCGTCACGTCCGAATTTAATTTGCCAATGAATTAATGAACTATTGTTTCTAATTATGTATTAACGTGTATTTAGTGTTAAATACATGTAGTTATATGAAAATGCCACCGACTCCCTATAGTGTATTCACGAGTTAATACAAACGAGTATTGTATCACTAGTAAATAGCATTATGTTATGCTTATTACGAAAATATAGTTGTGTAAAAGACTAAAAGTTATCCGATGGCTAAAACCAGTACTTGTTTTCTAAAAATAATTCTCATACTTTCACAATATTCTTTTGAACCTACAATTTATATATGTTAAAAACTAAAATTCTAAGACGATTATATACGTGTATCTTTTATGTCTGATTATAAACACAACATTCAAAGTTCCTTTCCCCTCACGGCCTCACACGCTCTTAGAGGATCCTCTACGTAGATTATTTTATCTACTTGGTACATTCGAAGTCCCCACACGATTGTTTGTGTTTGTCATTTAAAGAACTTGATCATGATTACTTTACTTTTCATATATTCACAAATATTTTGTTGTTAGGCTGAGGGGTGTGGGGGGCTCTAATGGGGGCTCCAACCAATAATATTATGACGTGTGGCAGAGAGAGAAACTGGATAAGGGGGGTGTTGGAGCCCCCGTTGGAGCCCCTGGCCCTGGTATGGGGGCTTTAATGGGGTATAATTATATAGGAAAAATATTTTTTTTTGGGTTTGGTCGGCTCCCAACGGTCAAAAAACCATCAAATCCCGTGTTTTTCTCTCTCTTCTCCCGCTAACCAGCTTGCGCCTGCATGTTTTTCCGCGCTAGCGCCCCGTTAGCGCCCCGGTTAGCGCCCCGGTGGTGTGGTGTTAGCGCCTGGGGGCGCGAGCGGAGGGGCTCTAGCGCCCCCGTTGAAGCCCCACACCCCTCAGCCTTAAGTATAAAAGTAATTAATTTATAAATAGTGCATAACTGTATCCTAACTTCCTCACCTATACCATTATCATGCGTGCATATAGTTATTTTAATCCCATAGGATTTCAGGGCAATAATTAAAGTCAAAAGTCTCAAGAGATCCTATCCAAATTTTTTTCACGTCTAGTAAAAATAAAAATATAATTATAATAACATATGGCTTAAGGGCACATATAAATGTTTTTAACAATTGGAGTTAACTGTTATTTTAGTATATGTAGTTTGATCAACTACGCAACTTTAGTATCTATTTTTTCTTTTGTGCAAATGGCTACCTCAGTCTAAAAAAACTTGCATTTTTAGTACTTTTTTTCTAAACTTGTATATTTTTTTTTGTTAAGTCAGAGATAATTTGATAACATTATTATTTTCTTTAAACACTTATATCATGTAAACCCCAAATCCACAATCATAACATCAAAATCCAAATCCAAAATCCCCAAACCCTTTCTCCATATCATCATAAGGTTTGAATTTTTACGATATTTGGGAATTTAGGATTTGGATTTTGATGTTTTGATTTGGGGATGTAGGGTTTACAAGCTATAAGCGTTTAAAATAAAAGAAAACAACGAAAATAATGAAGTTACCAAATTATCCTTGACTTAACGGAAAAAATAGACGGGATTACAAAAAAAGTACTAAAAATGTAAGTTTTTTGAAACTGAGGTAGCCATTTGCACAAAATAAAGAATATGTACTAAAGTTGCGTAGTTGTAACATCATGATTTTGATAAGAATAATTAAATAAGTTTCGTTTATTTAGTAGTGTGTCGTTTATCGGTTTAGATAAATAAAATATGAGTTGTTATGAGTTGGGCTTGTGTTGGGTAAATAGATATGAGTTATGGACTTGGGTTAAAAAGGAAAGAGATAATGACCATGGGATTAAGCCCATGACCCATCATATATAAACAATAATTAACCCTTAATCTATTCATTACATATATTCCATACACCATCCAAAACACACACTTAATCTCTCTCTCTAGTTTCTTACTTTCTCTAAACCGAAAACCAAGAAGGACCGATCCCGACCCAAGGTAATGATAGTGTGATATTGTATGGATCAAAACCCGCTAGATTTATCCGCGAAACGATGAACCGACACCCTCAACCGCTAAAGTCACGAGATCCGGATGGAATCGGATATAAACCGGACAAAATATAAGCTTAGGGGTCACCCTAGCTCAGATCTGGATCGAACGGGACGAAAAACGGTGTAAAATGGGGTAAAATACGTTTTTCCGGCCACTGCCCGGTTTTCCGGCACGGCGGCGCCGGAAAGGCGGCGCGAGCATTTAAGGATGTCAGAGAATGTTTCTGACATTTTATGACCTAACCCTAATTCGTTAGCGGGAATTAACGAATTAATGGTAATTCGTTATGTTGATTCGCTAAGGAAGGACAACGAACTAGCTTCAATTCGTTAAGCAGTTCGTGATGATCATTCGTTAAAGTTAGAAAGCCAGTTCGCTATGTTAAGATAACGGATCAAGTGATTCGTTACTCATCCAATTCGTTTTGTTAAGATAACGAATCAGGTCACGTCAAGATAACGTATTAGCTAACGAACTAAGATAACGAACTAATCGGACGAATCAGATCATGTAAGATGACGAGTCAGATAACGAATCAGGTGACTCGTTACTCACAAATTCTCTAAGTTTTGATAACGAATTAGACCAAGAATTAGGCTATGTTCGGATAACAAATTAGGCTTAATTCGTTATAAAGAATGAGTTAGCGGATTAAATAATAATTTAAAAGTCTAATGAAAAATATGTTAAGACAGTTAGCTCGACCCCAGCCAGGGGCTCTGCCCCTTGGACCCTGCTAGGGGCTGCCACCCCTAGAACCCCACCGCCAGGGACGCTGCCCCCGGACCCCTGTTCGTTGAGGGTAATAATTAAACTATAAATGAAATATGGGTAGTGATAGTTAAATTGATACTTGTAATTGTTATACAGTTAGTCGTATACAACTCAAGAAAGGAATAACCATAAAACGGTGAACGTAACCGCATTCAGGTGAGTTTCTAGCCCCATTCCTTGTTATGTTTTCGGGGCTATGTGCATACTCGATGTAATAGTTAATACATTTACCTTAACTGGTAAGTGTATGCCATGTATGATTTGTATGTTTGTTAGGCCATGAATTCTATACTGAGGATCCTTTATCCTTGACTGTCTTATGGTTAGTTTATCCTTGAAATATATATCAGGATATAAAGGATCGACGATCCTCGGTATTACTTGTTTACTAATGATTGCGTTTAGTATGGTGATGTGTTAGACAGGTGTAACAATTTTAAGACGTACTTGCATCAATTATCCTCACATAACATTCTTTAGCTGGAACGTGGATCCAGGATCCTGCTTCAATGTAGCTGTTAATGGACGAACTCATGTGAAGATGAACGTGCAAATATCAACAACGACTATAAGACTCATTCTCCCGCTTATCTCGCTACTGGATGGCTATTGGCACGTGGTCAAAGGTCGTGTAGCGGCTAAGTGGAGGACTTCCGGATAGGTAGGAGATATTGTTAGTGATATTTTTTATTTAAACGAGCTATGATCGAGTAGGAAAACACATGTACTATCACACACACAAGAGCATAAAACAAGCATTCTCTCTACACACTAGCTAACTTTGTAATCTCGATCATATACTCCACCGCACTTGTAACCACCTTTTATTTATCAATATAATCGACCGTGATAGTTTTCACCGTCCGGTGGTTTTTTGTGTTGGAGATCACGATAATCATATACTCATCGACCAAAGGTTACCTTGTTGATCCTTGATTGAAGTGATTCGACTAAAGATAAGCTTATTAATCCTTGACCGACGTCATTTCTTTAAATATTACCTCGATAAGTTTTGACCGAAGTAAGACTATCTTGGTTAAGGGCTTTTTCCCTCGTGATAAAACCTTTGTGTTCACCAATATTGCGCTTATACACTTGTCATTATCAAGTTAGCACCTTACCTCACATAACAGATTTGGATACTTGCTCCTTAGCAGATTTTTGTCCAAAACAATTTGGCGCCCACCGTGGGGCGATTGGTGCTATAATCCATATTACTTCTATCGATTTTCAATCTTTTTATATCCATATCACTATCAATGGCCTCTCAATCCACCTCTGCCTCGTCAACCATGCCATCATCGGTTTTTCTCTCATCAAGGACCTTGCTACAAATGCCTCCGCCAATCACGGGAGCACAACGATCTGCTGCTGCTGGAAGCAAGACGCAACTACCAGTCTTCCAGAGCTCAAAAACCGCTGCTGTTGCCCCGGTGGTTAACACTAACAGTGATGTTTCATCTATGTTTTCGCAGGTTAAAGCATATATAGAGCAGCAGAACAAGACCAACCAAAGGATCCTTCGTGAGATAGAAGATCTTAAGAAGACTAAGAGGCCAGCAGAGGATCTCACTCCCCTGATGCCCAGGATGCTGGATTTCACATCTCCAGGATCCATGGCTCAACTTTCACAAGGATCATCAATCCTTCAACAGGGGTCCATGGGTCAACAGGCTCAAGGATCCTCACTGTTTCAGCCATGATCATTCATCCTTCAACAGGGGTCCATGGGTCAACAGGCTCAAGGATCCTCACTGTTTCAGCCAGGATCATCCATCCTTCAACAGGGATCCATGGGTCAGCATGCTCAAGGATCCTCACTGTTTCAGTCAGGATCACCCATCCTTCAACAAGGGTCCGTGGGTCAACAGGCTCAAGGATCCTCGCTATTTCAGCAGGGGTCATCCGCCATTCCACCAGGATCCTCTGGGTTATATGTTCAAGGGTCCTATAATTCTCAACCTCAAGGGTCCTTCTTTTAGAATCAAGGATCCTCAGGAATACAACACCTACGATCTTCTGAAGTCCATGATGGGGACATAATCCCCATGCAGACCATAGCTTTTGGAGGACCCACTCCGATTGCTGACTCCTCTTATCCCAGATACTCGTCTGGAATACCAAACTCCAACCAGCAGAGAGGTAACTGGTACGATCCTATATCTTTAGATACTAACCATGTTCCCATGCAGGATTCAGGTATCAACCAGGCTATGGCCAAGGAGTTACAGAAGCTAAAGTATATGATATCCAGTGTCCCGGGAGTGATACATCCAATTCCTGAGATACCGGAGGGAAGTCACAAATTATCCAGATTCGCTCCGCCCATATGTGATGCTGAAAATTCCGAAGCGGTTCCAAACCCCCAACATGAAGACGTATGATGGGAGCACCGATCCTGAGGAACATGTTTCCCAATATAGGGAAAGGATGGAAATTAATCCTGTTCCTGAAAGACTCAAAGAGGTTTGCCTTTGCAAAGGATTTTGAGCCACATTAACGGGAGCTGCACTAATATGGCTGCTAAGTCTCCCCCCTTTTATCAGTTACATATTTCTCTCATTTAGTTAATTTGTTTAACACTCAATTTCCCTGTTGTTAGTGCACGGTTTTGCGTCTTGAGTCTTTGTAATTATCGTTAACATATTTGTTTATGTTTAATGTAATAATTCATTAAGTTAAAGGCTAGTTAGTTATATGTATTGTCTAGTTCGCTAGGGATGTTAGCGAACTAAGACTTAAGGTTATTCCCTCTGATTCGATAGGGGATGTTAATGAATCAGAGGATGATTCGTCTTATTAATGTATGTCACGAAGTGGCGCCTGGTTCGCTAGGGGATGTTAGCGAACCAGACCTATCTTCTATATATAGTGAACACTGTTCACGTTTAATTTAAGTTTTGAGAGTTAATTAACAAAACCCTGTCCAAATCCTCTCTCGATCTTCATCCTAACATTATAACATCACTAATACATATATACTGATAATATATACACACATATAACACTGAATCAAAGTTAATTATGAGCTAGATCTATAGTTAATGTATTAATCGGTTAACACAGATCCGAGGTCTGTTAATTGTTATTAGATTGATAACTATCCTGGTTCCAACAAGTGGTGTCAGAGCCGTTGGAGCTCAATTACACTTGATTTGGTGTTTATTTAGTTTTTGATATTGTTAATATTCTGTTTGAGTGAATTTGAATAAATTTTAAGTTGAATTGATTGAATTATGGACGAATTGGATTGAATCCGAGTTGATTAAAGTATTGGAATGGTTTTGTGAATTGGAATTGAGTTTTGGTTTGGTTTTGAATGGATTTGGTGTTGGTTTTGGTTTAAGGCCTAAACAGGGTTCGTGTTTTGGTAAAATTGGATTGGTAATCATAGATGTTTGGTATCGAGGATTAGCGTATTGGTTTCGCGATTGTGTTACGAGGATTTTGGTTGGTTATTTGTGTGATTTGGTTTACTATCGAGAGTGTATTATGTAATTCTGAGTTTTTGGGTTTCTGAGTTGATGTTCATCATTTCCAGATTTCTGGAAATCTTGTGTTGAAGATTTGAAGATTCAAAGATGAATATGATTCGTTATCATCTTTATGGTGATTTGCCATCTTGTTTCCTTTGATTCGTTCATTAAGTTCATCAATTCGTTATTCCTTTCAAGTGATTCGCTATCCAGTTCGCTATAATAGTTGATTCGTGTGATCTAATTCGTTATTTGAGGTTAACTGATTCGTGTGACACACGTCCACTTTGGGATTTGTGTCATAAAAACCTTTGCCACGTGGCATAAGGTGTCAGAGTTTGTTACAAACGGTTGTAACAACCTGATTCGTTATAGTTGATTCGCTAATCAACTGTAGCTGATTCGTACCCATTTCGCTAAGTATTTCTTAGTGATTCGCTACTGAAGAATCTCTAATTCGTTAAGTTTTTCTTATCAGTTTGATTGCTAATTCGTTGGCCAGTTTGTTAGTCAATTCGTTAGTTTGACTTTCTGATTTGTTAACATTGTGATTCGTTGTTTGATCAATCTTAACTTCTTTAAGATTTGATTCGTTAGATACTATTCACAGTTCGCTACAACTGTTTACAGTTCGTTACATTTACCATCCATTCGTTAATCTTATTCGCTTATTGATTCGTTAATCCATTCGTTACACCCTTGTATTTTTTAAACTTGTCAAAAATGGCCGGTATGTATGCATTAGCGTCTCAAAACATGTTGATGCAACAAATGTTGTAACTTGATACCGAGATAGGTTCACATTCGAAATGTCCAAGATTGATGAAGTTCAGTGATTTTGCCAAATGGGAACCTCGGTTTCGTGCTCATCTAGGTTCAGTTCATCTTGACTGTTCATATTGTTTAGATGAAGTTTATACCTTTCCTATGATTGGAGATGAGACTATTGGTTATACACCAAAGGCTATCTCACAATACTCAGTTGAAGAAATGAAAGCATTAGAGATAGAGACAAAAGCTTATACTACTCTAACTATGGCTTTGCCTGAGAATATCTTTCATCAAGTGGGTAGCATAAAAATATGTGCTTCTTTGTTTCAACATATCCGAATGAGGAGTATGGGAAACACTGCTGAAAGCAAGAAAGTGATGCTTAAGTTTCAATTCAGAAACTTTAATTTACTTAAAGGTGAGACAGTTGAAGAAATGACAACGAGATTCAATCACTTAATTGCTGAAATGGACAAGATGAGGTTAGAAGTTTCTGAGAGGGATAAATTTAACACTATTAAGAGTGTACTCCCAATTTATTAATCCACATTCTTAATTGTTCTCAAGGAGAATAATTATTTCTTGAATGAAGATTTGAGTGCTATTGAATTCTTACAAAAAAGATTGAAGCTAGGGAATATGATCTTAAGTGCCAGAAATCTTCTAAGGAAAGTCAAGATCCTTCTTTCTATGGTGGTAGTATGCCTCTAAGTTCAACTATTTCTCCATTGACTGCTTTCCTTACTCAAGCTGCAAGTGAGAATGCTACTACAATGTATAGTGATCCACGAGCCTGTTTCTACACAGCTGGAAATACTGGATCTTCTGGTATCTCTGGTTCATCTGGAGGATCCGGAACTTCATCATCTACAGGTCATTTTTCATCTCAAACTAATGTAAACATAAAGGAGGCTGAACAAAACTTTGCACTTTTGTCTGCCTTTATGTCCTCTTACGAGAATTTATTGAGTAGCAAGATTGCAACTAGTGATTTAACCGATGAAGATTATGATCAAATTGATCTTGATGATCAGGAGCTCATTGATTTAAAGTGGAACATGGCAATGATTGTTCGTAAGGTAAAACGATTTATGCAAAGAACCGGAAAAGATCTTCCTGCCCTGAATAAGAAGTTGGGTTTTGACAAGTTGTAGGTAAAATGTTATAACTGTCAAGAATTCGGGCACTTTGCGAAAGAATGTGACAAGCCAAAGAAAGAGTATACTGGTCCTCGTGGTCAAAATCAAAATTCCTCCACACCACGGGTCAATGATGCTGAAAAGAAATCGTCTACTTCTGGGTCACATGCAGTGTTAGCTGATGGAAGTGATTGGTCACAACGACTGTTGTGCAATGAAAATCAAGCTAATCTAGCTATGTTTGGGTTTCCTAAATACGTTCAAGATATAAGTGGAAGTGAAGTTTCTTCTGATGCTGAAACTGAGTCTGAATCTGATAATTCAAGTGAAAAGCTTCCAACCAGCTTTGCTTGTATGGCGAAGATCAGTGATTCTACCACATCTGCTTGCATGGCCAAGCAAAATGAGGTTAGTAATTCTGCTACTAAGGTATCATGTGTTGATTGTGATTATAATAAATCTAAAATTGATTCATTAAAACTTCAAAATGATAATCTGCTAAAAGAGATTGTGTCCTTAAAAGATACTTATAGACAATCCTTGACTTCTCAAATGAATTCAAGAGAGAAAATTGAGGCTTTAACTATAAGTAATCATGATCTCAAAGCTAAGTTATCTGTGAAAATTACAATTAATGACCAAAAGTTTCAAGAAATTTTGAAACATCGTTAAAAGATAACTGAGCTTGAGAATGAGGTTCTTGAGTTAAAGAACAAACTGGGGAAATTTCGAAATTCATCTTTTCTGTTGAATGAAATTATAGAAGTTTCTGGAAAACAAAAGGACTCAAAGAAAGGTATAGGTTTTGTTGAAATTCCTCCACAATTTCACAATGATTATAAAATTAATCCTTTTGCTCCAACTGAGAAAGATGTTATTCTTAAAGAGCCTGTGATTTCAGAAAATTCTAACCCAAGTAAGTCTGAAACTGTTAAAACCCAATCTGTTTCTCAGAAACCTCATGTTCAAAGTAACAAAGTTTTTGTTGAAAATGTTGACAAAGTTATCATTGAGGATGTGTTTGAACCAGAAATTATACACAAGGACAAGAACATTTCAAGTTCTAATCACATACTGTGTGAACCTCATGAATTTGAGGAGGCTGTGTATGGTTCGAACACAACTAAGATGAAACAAGATGTTTTTGTCAAACCAGTGAAGGCTAAGAAACCAGAAAAACCAAAAATTTCTGATGAGGATTTGTTACGTTTTATAAATCTTAATGCACTTAAGCCATCATCTGCTCGTTTATTTAAGTTAAAGGGGATGGATACAATGTTCACTGAAAAATACATTCCAATAAGTATCATCAAACCTGAACTCATTGAGAGTGTGTTTTACAATGAAACCTCCAAGGTTCGTGAACTTGAACGTCAATATGCTCATGCGAAAATATCAGCTTCATCAGATTCATCTGACACATTAACTAAAGCAAAACAAGTTTTGAAACAGGCTAAGAAAATTAACTTTGTGAAGTCAACTGGGACAGACACATTGAAAAGTTTTTCGAACTGTTCTAATTTAGATTTTTACTTGAAAAAGAAATCTGAATTATCTGATGATTTTTCTAAGAGCATGACTAAGAATGTGAGTCATCAATCATCATCTGTGTCACATGTTCCAACAAATTTTCAACATCATCATGTTGACATGCGAAGTTGTTTTCTTTGCGGTCAACAGGGTCATGTAGTAAGAAATTGTGGCCAGAAGAACTATCAGAATCTTCATCCTTTTATCAAGGATCATTCCAAACCGGTTCCTTTGGTAAAGGAGATTTTGAAACGACCTGTGTCGTGTGCTGATGATACTCATATTATGTTTTCGAACATACATCCTCGAAAAGTTGTTCATGTGAATGAAACTCATGGTTCCGTTAAACCTAATTTTATTCCTACTGAACCACTGTGCAATAATGTTAATTCAAATGTGGTTCAAGCCGCTTACTTAAGACGAAAGTCTAGGAAACCTGTAACTTATTCTCAAGTTGCTGAACAACAATTGAATGCAACTAAGGTTAATTTTTCTCAAGAAAACCAAAAGGTGCCTAAGACTGAGGCCTGGGCTGCCTTTTTGAACTAATCATTTTTCTTGTGTGTGTAGGGTACATCCAAGACCATTTCTGGTGAAAACTGGATCATGGACAGTGGATGTTCTCTTCATATTACTGGAAATCTCAACCTCTTATCAAATGTGAGAAATATTCAAGGGGGTTATGTTGCGTTTGCTGGGAATTCTGGGGGTATGATTACACAGGAATGTGATGTTTCAAATGGAAGATTACGTTTGAGAAAATTAACTATTGTGATAAAGTGGATCATAATTTATTGAGTGTGTCGCAAATTTGTGATAAGCAATACACTACGATATTTATAGATAAAGAGTGTTTGATCTTGAAACCAGGTTATGTGATTCCCGAGGACATGGTTGTCATGCGATCACCACGATCAAATGATATTTATGTCTTGAATATGAATTCTAAAGTATCTACATCGATCAAAACGTGTTTTGTCTCGAAAGCAACCGAGAAAGACTCAGTGATTTGGCATCGAAGAATGGGTCATATACATGTTCGAAAGATGAACTACCTGATCACTTTGTTGCTTGTAAGAAGGGCAAACAGAAGAAGAAACCACACCCATCTAAGGTATTAAATTCCATTGATACTCCACTTGAACGACTTCATATGGATTTATTCGGTCCAGTGAATCGTGCGAGTATTTCTGGAGACTGGTATTGCCTAGTCGTGACTGATGATTATTCGAGATACTCTTGGGTTTTATTTATGAGCTCTAAAGATCAAACACCGGGTCTTGTTCAAAATCTAATCACTAAGATCGAATCACTTTACAAACTGAAAGTGAGGAGAATTCGAAGTGACAATGGTATTGAATTTAAAAATACTGTATTGGATTTCTTTTGTGTACAAAAAGGAATTCATCGAGAATACAGTGCCCCATATGTACCACAACAGAACGGTGTTGCTGAACGAAAGAATAGAACTTTGATTGAAGCTGCAAGAACTATGTTTGCTGATTCTAAGCTTCCTGTCCAGTTTTGGAATGAGGCTGTGAATACGGATTGTTATACCCTCAATCGATATCTAACTGTTAAACGACTCAAGAAGACCAGTTGAATTATTGAATAATCGTAAACCTAATTTAAAGTACTTGGAACCATTTGGGTGTCCGTGTACTATGTTGAAAAAGGATGTTGGAAAGTTTGATGAAAAAGCCATTGAGGGTTATTTCTTTGGGGTATGTGTCTCCTAAGAAAAGAGTGTTTAATTTTACGTCTGGTTGTGTTGAAGAGTGGTACCATGTTGACTGTCAAAAGTACACTAATCCTTCACAAGGGACAGGTCCCCGACTGGATGTTTGACTACGATGGCTTAGTCAATTCATTAACTCCATCAACCGATCATCCAGATGAAGATTTAGTCCGTGCTTCTTTTGAAGAACATTTAGAAATGCCAAGATTTGCAAGTTCAAATGATGTTGAAGCTCCATTGGTTGCTCCAACTGAAGAACCTGACAATGAGTCTTCTGTTCATCATGATAATACTTCTACTTCATCTGATGATAATGCAATTGTGGATCAAGTTATTTGAAATGTTGTTGTTTCTGAAAATCCTACTCTCAGGATTCATAATTACCATCCACAAGAAAACATTATTGGAGACCTTGATGTAGGGGTTCAGACACGACATCAAGTTTCTTCCTCGGGTGAAAATAATGTTTTATGTGCTTATGCCGATTTACATTCCACTGGTATTGTAAATACAGCTAAATTCTCTTGTTTTTTTTATCCCAAGTTGAGCCTACAACTCCTCGTGTGGCTCTGCAAGATCCATCTTGGGTAGAAGCCATGCAAGAAGAATTACAACAATTTTCACGTTTAGGTGTTCGGGATCTTATTGACAAACCTGCTAGAGTCAAGAAGGCAATTCCGACTAAGTGGGTATATAAGTGTAAGAAAGATGATCGTGGGGTAGTGTAACGATTCCAGCAAATTCAGGTATACCCTAGCCGGAATATACTATTTACGTGTTATTCAATACTGAATATATGAATTATAATGTGTTTATACGAGTATATAAGATTCACAGTACGAATTATACTCGAATGAACAGTTAGTCGTATTAGAATTACGATTAACCGATGAACGGTTATTGAAACCCGAACGAATCGGGGATTACGTCATAGATGAAATATATGATGTTTAGTAAGGTTTACGAAGTATTAAGGCTTCGGGATAAGTGAATTATAGCACAGAAAAAGGATTTCGATTTATTAGTACGTCGGTACGTTAAACGAAACCTTTAACATCAAACCAAGCAAGAGACGATCGATCAAGCCGAAAAATATGCACAATGACCGACAATATGATGTGTTGAGTCAATAAATGTCATGGTTTAAGTTTTTAAAGATTTTAAATCGGTTTTATATAAATTTTAATTTTAAGCCGAAAAACGACCGTTTTGGTCTCGTTTTGAGCGAGATTTAACGTTTAACCGAAAAACGAACTGAACCAGATTATCCACAACATTATCCGGATTACACAATCCAAATGTGTGGCAAATATTTGAGATGTGGGCCCCACCCCCCACCATATCTTGGACCGA